>NW_026652282.1:12103181-12114966 GCF_009828535.3 Hylobates moloch | reverse complement strand
CCCCCTGCCTTGGCCTCCCAAAGTGCTAGGATTACAGGCATGAGCCACTGCACCCGGCCCCTATGTTATTCTATTATTCTATGCTTTTTACACTTATTTTGTCTGGGAGAGCTTTCCATATCAGCTTTTATAGCTATGCTCCTGTCTTTATTCACTGTTGCATAGCATTCCATATTGTGCCAGAAGTATTTAATTATGCTCCTAATGATGCAAGCAGAATGTCATTATTTCTGTTAGTACTATGAAAGGACTAAAGTTCACATTTTTGTACATGTGGCTTTGTGCACATAGGCAAATATTTCTAGAGGAGAGATTCCTAAGAGTGGAAATGCTAAGTCAAAGGCATACTTATGCACATGCAATAAATTGTATAAAACTGAAGACACACACAGGAATGAGTACAAGTAAAACTGGGGAATTGAATAAGATCAGTAGATTGCATGAATGTTGATTTCCCAGTTACGATATTGTACTACAGTTTTGCAAAAAGTCACCATTGAGGGAAACTGGGCAAAGTGCACTGGAGATCTCTATGTGATTTCTTTTTTTTTTTTTTTTGATACGGAGTCTCGCTCTGTCACCCAGGCTGGAGTGCAGTGGCGCGATCTCGGCTCACTGCGAGCTCCGCCTCCCGGGTTCACGCCATTCTCCTGCCTCAGCCTCTCTGAGTAGCTGGGACTACAGGCGCCCGCCACCACGCCCAGCTAATTTTTTTTGTATTTTTAGGAGAGACGGGGTTTCACTGTGGTCTCGATCTCCTGACCTCGTGATCCGCCGGCCTCGGCCTCCCAAAGTGCTGGGATTACAAGCGTGAGCCACCGCGCCCGGCCTCTATGTGATTTCTTACAACTGCATGTGAATCTGTAATGATCTCAATACAAATTGCACTTTTTGAAAAGAGGCTGCTCATTTAAAATTTGGATAAACACTACTAAACTTCCCTCTATCTCTGTTTGCAGAATTAACTGAGAAGGCCATAAGCATACAAATTCTTTACCACTCCATCAGGAAAGATTTGAAGAATGATACATTTGTTTGGCAGAGAGTGAGAAATTGATTCCCAACGCAGACTGGATGAGGAGTTGAACAGAAGGGCACAATGGGGAAACTGGACACTATTTCCTTTCTTTCCCAGTAACATCTTTGTAGTACACCTTCTTTATTTACTTTTAATTAAATACCAAGTAGCTAAGGATTTCCATATTCAAAATTAAGTTCCAAAATGACAATAAAGAAGATTTCCAGGTTGTTTCCCTACTACCTGGGAGGGAATTAATTCATCAGCCTTTAATCTTCTCATTTTATTTATGATGTTGATCAACACTAGTGAATAGGAGGATGGGAGGTGAATTTTTAAACTGTTTAACAACAGTTCTTTACAAGGGGAGTTCATGCATTTGTGGATTTGTATGAGGATAAAGTTGAATCACATGTGTATGAGCTTTGATTACGGAGAAATTGGTTGGCTTATCAACAGCCATAAGAGAAGAGCAATCTTACCAACTTCTAGTCAGCCTTGGTGTGTGTCAGTGTGTGTGTGTGGATGTTCAGTGAAATTGGCACAGGTTAGGTTAGAAAACAGAATGATCGTTGCCTGCAGCAGATGATAAGGCCACAGTCATTCCTCACCAGGAACAGTGTTCACACTAGCCAGGGCCTCTGCCCTAGCCCTCACTTAGATGTCCAAGGCACACCTCAGGTATGGTTTAGGAGACTCTTTCCTCCCCAATGTAGCCAGCTCAAGTCCAGCTGCTAAGAGGCTGAAAACTCAAGAAGTGAGAGGTATGGTGAAAGGAAATCAACTTTATCCAAATGCTGGTGAGAGGTGAAGCCAGCTGGAATTCCTGGGTCGAGTGGGGACTTGGAGAACTTTTGTGTCTAGCTAAAGAATTGTAAAAGGACCAATCAGCACTCCATAAAAACGCACCAATCAGCGCTCTGTGTCTAGCTAAAGGATTGTAAACCCACCAATCAGCGCTCTGTAAAAACGCACCAATCAGTGCTCTGTGTCTAGCTAAAGGATTGTAAGTGCACCAATCAGTACTCTGTAAAAATGCACCAATCGGCACTCTGTGTCCAAAGGATTGTGAATGCACCAATTATCACTCTGTGAAAATGCACCAATCAGTGCTCTGTGTCTAGCTAAAGGATTGTAAATGCACCAATCATGTGAGTGGGGACAAATAAGGGAATAAAAGCTGGCCACCCCCAGCCAGCGGCATCCCGCTTGGGTCTCCTTCCACGCTGTGGAAGCTTCGTTCTTTCGCTCTCCAGAATAAATCTTGCTGCTGCTCACTCTTTGGGTCTGTGCCACCTTTAAGAGCTGTAACACTCACCACGAAGGTCCGTGGTTTCATTCTTGAAGTCAGCAAGACCAAGAACCCACTGGAAGGAACCAACTCAGGACACACTACCAGTTGGAGAATGGCCTGCCTTTGAAAGACCGTTCCAACTTTTTGGGCTGAGTGAAGGGGTTTATGCAGGAAAAAGGTGTGGGAAAATGTGGGAATATCAAGGGAGGGAAGAGCTCTGTGTGTCTCTTGCCCATGGCTATCTTGAGTAATCGCCGGCCCGGAAGTCCAGTTTGTGTCATCCTCACTTCTGCCAGGTAGTGGTGGGCTAACTGTTCATAACTCCCCCAAGCAGGAGGATTCTGCTACTGGGTCTCTGTGCCTTTTTTTTTTGTTTAAAAATTGCCCCCTGGAATTTCTAAGCAAGCATATAATTAGATAAGTGAGCACTGTTCACAAAAGTGCCTCGTGGAAAAGAGAGAAACAAAGAATTTCAAAGTATGTTTCAAGGCTGAAAGCCAGAAAGAAAAAAAAAGTTTTAAAATGCATTTTGAGGATGGGATGCTCAGTTACCATGAGACCTTGGGGGAGCCTTCAAAGTCACTTCCAGTCAACGTTGGTCCAGGAGCTGAAGCTTCTTATTTCAGCTGGCAATTTTTCTAGCACAAAACCTTTAACACCTAAAAGGTATACATCTGCTCTGACAACGTGGAATACTCTGCTTCTACCGCTTTAGAGAGAAGTCAGTCAGTCCTACTCCACCAAGCAGTACAATAAGGCTCAAATAAGAATGTGTTTTTTAAAAAATCTGGCATTACGCAGTATTCTTGAGGAAACAATCAGGTGGATCAAAATTGAGAGATAATCACTAACAATGGGGCTGGACTCTTCAAAAATGCCAAGGGCATGTAAGTCAAAAGCGGGGACGGGAAGCTTTCTAGATTAAAGGAGAAAAAAGAGACTTGATAACTACATTCCATGCATGATCCTCAAAGAGATCCTGAATGGTGGAACATGACAGAAAAGATATCATTAATGCCAGAAGTGTGAGAACTGAAATCTGGATATATAGGATAGTTGTAGTGCATCAGTGTCAAACCTCCTGTGTGTGATCACTACACCACAGCTCCATAGGAGAATCTCTGTGTTCTTAGCAGATGCACACTGAACTGCTCTGTGCTGAACCATATGGGAGCAAGAGGCCAAAAGGGAAATGTATGCCTTTATGCATATTTTGCACCAAGTATAAAAAGTTAATGTAAGCTGCACAGTCAAAACACATCAGTATACATAAAGCCTGCATTGCCCAATCTGTTTGCATGGCATTGTCACTCCTCAAAAACCCAGCAGCCACATATCCCAGAACCAGGGGCTGGTTGGAAACACTATTTTCGTTGCACAATGATGCAGGGACATAAACAACAAGAGCCTGTCTTTATTTAAAACTTTGTTATTTTGGCTATCATGGGCTTTTTGCCTTAACATTGACTTTTCAAAACAGCACACTAAAATATGCACATTAATGACTTTTTGTTGCCCTCTTAAATTTTTTGCCTCATTCACATAATCCTGATCCTAGCCCTGGGGAAGGATCATGATGCCCACAATTTACAAATCGTTCATTTTTTAAATATATGGATATCTATTAATTATATATGAGTTTACATATACGAGTGTGTGTGCACATGTGCATTTATATATGTATATATGTGTATACATTTGTATATGCATCTGTATGTGTATACATGCCTGTATATGTGTGTATATATACGCATGTACATGTATGTACATACATGTACTTGTATGTATGTGTGTCCATATACACATACATAGAGAAGCAAATGTAGCAAAATGCTAACAATTGGTGAATTGAGGTGATGGGCATACAGATATTCATTGTTTTATTGAAAATTTTTTGTAAGCTGGAAACTTCAAGATATAACAATGGTGGGAGAAGAAAAATTAATAAATGGAAATTAAGACCTGGTGTACATTTGTTTACAAGCTAGATTTGTTAAAATAAGAAGCTACTATTTCAAGTATGATCTGTGTGTTTGTCCTGGTACAGGCTCTGCTAAGGGAAGGAGATGATATATTCCATATGCAAATGGAATATATCCATGCAAGTGCAGCCCCTGGCAGTGATATGCAATGGGTAAAAACGTGAAGTCCTGCAGTGTGGAGAGTATCCTCCCCGACAAGCTGTGGTTATTCAGCGATTCATCCCTCACCATGGCAGCTTCAGGCGAGATCTCTGAAGTGTTAGCTATTCTCTTTGTGTTCAATGCATAAAATCTTCTCAGCAATGAGCATTGTTACTGAAAAAAGATTCATGTACAAACCTCATGTTTATTTGACAAAGCAATATTAGAAATATAAGGGAGGAGAATTACTTTGGGAGAAACAGTTCCTTAATCAAATATGAACCAAAATTAGAGACGTTGGATTGCATACCTAAACATTTAAATAATTTAAGGGATTTGGAAGGTGTTGAGACTTAAATCTTCAAGTGACATAGCAAGCTTATTTTGTTTTTGTTTTTGTTTTTTTTTGTTTTTTTGAGACGGAGTCTCGCTCTGTCGCCCAGGCTGGAGTGCAGCGGCGCGATCTCGGCTCACTGCAAGCTCCGCCTCCCGGGTTCACGCCATTCTCCTGCCTCAGCCTCCCGAGTAGCTGGGACTGCAGGGGCCCGCCAACACGCCTGGCTAATTTTTTGTATTTTTTAGTAGAGACGGGGTTTCACTGTGTTAGCCAGGATGGTCTCAATCTCCTGACCTCGTGATCCGCCTGCCTCAGCCTCCCAAAGTGCTGGGATTACCGGCGTAAGCCACCAAGCCCAGCCTATTTTTTTAAGTAATAGGTAAAAGTAGATGATGGACTGATACAGTCACATAAATAATAGCTAGCTAAATAGATGGTAAATACATATATGTCTACATAGACATAGATGGTTTATAGATAGGCAATATTGGGTATTTGGTTATGAAAATATTCATTCCTTAAAATGATTCATTGTGTATACATTTTAAATTATTTTAAACTATTATTTTAAATAGTTTTTATATGTAAATCACACTTCTGGAAATCTAAGAAATACTTCAAACATTTTTGAAGATTTATTTAAAAATGAGGTTCACATCAATGTTGTCTATAATAGCAAGAAACTAGAAATAATTTAAGTATCTAACAATATGGAAATACTTAAGAAATATGATATATTTTAAAAGGTTGTCCTAAAGGGTTTGAAACAGAAAATCATTACAATATGGTTTATGGGAAAAGCCGGAATCATACTTACTTTTATAATAGGATATCTATGTTAAATCAGGCAAAGGAATAAAAAATATCATGTACTGAAAATACTGAAAATACTGAAAAATCTTAACAGTAAAAGTTAACTAATAAATATTATATACATATGTGAGTAGTTAGTTATTCTAAAATTCAGTCACCCTGCCAGGCACCTTGCCTAACCAGCTTATCTAAAATAGTAAGCCTCTTTCATCACTCTTTAACCTGCTTTATTTTTCTTTTTATCACTTCCTGATATGATATTATATTTGTATTGTTTATTCTCTGTTGTCCTCACGAACACATGAGTTTTTTGGGAGCAAACAGCATGTCTGTCTTTCATACCGTTCTGCAGTGTCTGGCACACAGTAGATGCTGAGTAAAAAAATGTGTTAAAGGAATTAATTGAGAAGCTATCTTAAGGCACTTCAAATATGACTGAAATTGTAAAAATTATACTGTTTTGGGAAGAAAACATCCCATATAGTGTAAAAAGTGAAATAATCTGTATTAGTATCTAAGAACCCCAAACCGCAGGCAAAATGGAAACTGAAGGGTTAATTTGATCAGGTCTGTCCACCCTGCTTGCTTTTGGTGGCTTGCTTTTTATTTCTTTCCTTTTTTCATGAAGCTGAAGGCTACAGTAGTTGAATGCCACCCTGCTGAACACTGAAACTTAACCTTCACTGGCTACTTTATAAATAACATTCATAGTTCACCACAGTAATGATTGCTTCGGTTGTTTTTCAGGAGCTTGGGCCAGCTCCTGTCCAGTTCAAATCAGTTAAGGCCACTGGCTCTTCAACTAGGCCTCCACAAGTGCCTGAGAAATGGCCTTCTGATGTCAGAAGACCAAAAATGCCACCCTCAGATCATGCTAATGCCACTATTTTGGGTTTATATGTCCTATGTAATGTCGTGAACCCTGGCTATGCTTGCACAGAATAAACCTGTTACTTTTTTCCCCACTGTCAATTACTTTTCCCCATACTTTAGACCACCCCACTTCCCTAACCCGTAAATATAGCTAAGGCTTATCTTTGGGAAGGTGGGTTTGAGAGCTGTTCTCCTGCTTTCTTGCTTGGCAGCCTTGTGAATAAATCTTTTCTCTTCTGCAAAACCCATGTCACAGTGATTGGTTTACTGCATGCAAGCAGAACAAACCTGGATCTAAAGTTGGTAACAAAATAATGTCATAAAAACCAGATGATTAGTCTGATGGTCTAAATATAGCTTAATGGATTAGGCCTTAAAAGGAACTTAAAGATTACCTCATGTCTAATACTTTCATTCATAAATTGTAAGACATCGGCACCACTCTAGGATTCAGGGACCTGGACAATCAGATGGATTCTGGTGAATGGTTGTTCAGGATTTGAGTGCCACCTCCTCCCCCAACACAAATACAGGCCTACCAGTGTTGGTAGGTCCGTACAAATGATTTGTGGCATCCATGGTCTGCAGTTGCAGTGGGCAATGGAACACTTCCCTGGGATCACAGACTGGTTGAATGTCCTAGAGCCTCCCGGGACTTAACACAGTACTCAGTACTCAGACATTCAGTACTCAGACATTCAGCAATCTCCCAGTTGACAAAAAAAAAAAAAAAAGTTGCACTCGCGAGAACACTTTGAAGGAAAGCCTCCAATTCCTAAACGTTCTATGATAGAAAGAGACTCTCCGTTCTTTCCTCTTTGATCTTTCCATGGCTAATGGTGGCTCAAATGGCTCCTCATCCTGTTTCAAATCCATCCTTTCTTTCAATCAATTTTCCATCTTTAACATTCTTATGACTATTTATTTGTATGTTATTTGATAAGTTTCCTATTCATTCCCTTTGCTAATATTTCTATTCATGAACCTATATTATTCTTTTTGATTTGTAAATGAACTCTTTATATGTTGAAATGTAGATATCAGCTGAGATCATTCTGCCCTTTAATATTTGGGGCACATTGAATTGTACCTCCTTGCATGGCCATTGGACTTACGCTGTACCTTCCTCAAGATTTGTGAAAATTGACTTTCCTAAGGTTTGCAAATGCTCTTCAGGTTTTCTCGTCACATCTCTCATAGAAGGAGAATTTGATCCCACCTAAAACAGGTAAGTTTACATATTGTTTTGCCACCACGTCATGCAATACATATATTATAGCATATAGAGCCAGATAAACAATCTAGGTTCTTTCCTTAATATCTTCTAAAAAATGGCCGGGCGCGGTGGCTCACGCTTGTAATCCCAGCACTTTGGGAGGCCGAGGCGGGCGGATCACGAGGTCAGGAGATCGAGACCACGGTGAAACCCCGTCTCTACTAAAAATACAAAAAAATTAGCCGGGCGTGGTGGCGGGCGCCTGTAGTCCCAGCTACTTGGAGAGGCTGAGGCAGGAGAATGGCGTGAACCCGGGAGGCGGAGCTTGCAGTGAGCCAAGGTTGCGCCACTGCACTCCAGCCTGGGCGACAGAGCGAGACTCCGTCTCAAAAAAAAAAAAAAAAAAAAAAAAAAAATCTTCTAAAAAATGCACAAGGTATCATATACGTTTTAGACTTTACTGAAGGTTTGGGTAATATTTACATCCTTGTTCACCAAAATTCTCCACTGGGAAAAGGAGAAAGCTAAGGGTGGGATGTGACAGTCTCCTTTGTCCTAGAATATTGACTTTTGATCTGCTATAAATGTCACACGCAGTTTTCCTCTATTTTGGTTTGCCCTTTCATTTTATATATGGCATTTCTTGCAACATAATTTTTTATGTATTCCAGTTTATCGGTATTTTCCCTTAACTTTTCTGCCTTTGATATATTTCAAAAATGCTTTCCCTTTCATGTATATTCATGTATATTTTATTATAGTATTTTTATAGTATTATTTAATTTTTTAAACTTTTTTTTAAAAAACAAGATTTGTTTTGGAAATATGATGTAAGATTAAAATGTAACCTTTTCCCCCCAGATAATTAACGAATTAAGATTATTAGATATTCCAAAATTGTAAAAATCAGAAAATGATCTACAGTACTGTTAATAGAAATGTAATGTGAGCCACACATGTAATGTAAAATGTTATTATAGTCACACTAAAAAAGTAAAAAGAAAGCCAGTGAAATTAATTTTAATAATATATTTTATTTAACCTAATATATTCAAAAGATTATTTCATTGCGTGATCAGCATCAAAAGTTTTTTCGTTTAATTTTATTTGGTATGTAATAACTATTTATTTATGGGGTACAGAGTGATATTTTAATACCTAGAAGTAATCAAATCAGGGTGATAAGCATATCCATCACCTCAAACATTTATCATTTCTGCTATGAACATTCAAAACCTTCTCTTCTAGCTTTTTGAAAATACATAATAAATTATTATTAACATTTACCCTACAGTGCTATGAAACACTAGAAATTATTTCTTCTACCCAATTATAATTTTGTATCCATTAACCAACATTGCCCTATTGTCCCCTCCCCACTACCCTTCCCAGCCTCTAATAAGCATAATTCTACTCTCTGTTCCTGTGAGCTCAATTTTTTTAGCTTCCACATGTAAGCAAGAACATATGGTGTTTATGTTTCTGTGCATGACTTACTTAACATAATGTCCTCTAGGCTCATCCATGTTGCTGCAAATGACAGAATTTCCTTCTTTTTTAAGGCTGAATAGTATTTCATTTTGTATACATACCACATTTCCTATATCCATTGATCTGTTGATAGACATTTAAGTTGATTTCGTATCTTGCTCTTCTGAATAGAGCTACAATAAACGTGGAGGTGCAACTACCTCTTCCATACATTGATTTCCTTTCTTTTTGATAAATATCCAGTAATGGGATTGCTGGATCATACTTGACAACAACAAAACAAATAATCTGATTTTAAAATGGGCAAAGGATCTGAATAGACATTTCTCCAAAAAAAGACATACAAATGGCCAACAGGTATATGAAAGAATGCTCAACATCACAAATCATCAGGAAAATGCAAATCAAAACCACAATGAGGTATCATCTTACCCCAGTTAGAATGGCTATCCAAAAAATAGAAAATAACAAATGCTGGTGCAGATGTGGAGAAAAGGGAATTCTTATACACTACTGGTGGGAATGTAAATTACTACAACCACTGTGGAAAACAGTACCGAAGTTTTCAAAAAATTAAAAATACAGCATCAAAAGTTATTAATATTTCAAAACAAAAAAATAAAAAATAAAACAAGAAAAGAAGAGGCGGGCAGACCAGTTGAGGTCAGGAGTTTGAGACCAGCCTGGCCAACATGGTAAAACCCCATCTCTACTAAAAATACCAAAAATTAGCCGAGCACAGTGGCAGATGCCTGCAATCCCAGCTACTCCAGAGTCTGAGGCAGGAGAATCGCTTGAACCTGGGAGGCAGAGGTTGCAGTGAGCCGAGATCATGCCACTGCACTCAAGCCTGGGGGACAAAAGCAAAACTTCGTCTTAAAAAAAAAAAAAAGAAAAAAGTTCATATATTTCATATTCTTTTTTTTTTTACTCAATCATTAAAATGTAATATGTATTTTACACTTGCAACACATCTTAATTCAGCCTAGCCACAATTCCTGTGCTCATTAGCCCTATGTGGCTAGTAGCTACTGTATTGAATAGCACAGGTTTAGAGGTTGCAGTGAGCCAAGATCATAACATTGCACTCGAGCTTGGATGACAAAAGTGAAACTCCGTCTAAAAAAAGAAAACAAAACAAAGTTCATAATATTTCATATTTTTTTACTCAATCGCTAAAATGTAATATGTATTTTACACTTACAACACATCTTAATTCAGCCTAGCCACAATTCCTGTGCTCATTAGCCATATGTAGCTAGTAGCTACTGTATGGAATAGCACAGGCTTAGAGAAGGGTTTCTCACTCTCGGCACTATTGACATTTTGGACCTGATAATTCTTTTTTCTTTTTTTTTGTTTTTGTTTTTGTTTTTTGTTTGTTGGTTTGTTTGAGACGGAGTCTCGCTCTGTCACCCAGGCTGGAGTGCAGAGGCGTGATCTCAGCTCACTGCAATCTACGCCTCCCGGGTTCAAGTGATTCTCCTGCCTCAGCCTCCTGAGTAGCTGGGACTATAGGCGCCTGCCACCACGCCTGGCTAACTTTTGTATTTTTAGTAGAGACGGGGTTTCACCATATTGGCCAGGCTGGTCTCGAACTCCTGACCTTGTGATCTGCCTGTCTCAGCCTCCCAAAATGCTGGGATTACAGGCGTGAGCCACTGTGCCTGGCCAGATCTGATAATTCTTTGTTGCGGGCTCCTGTGCACTGTAGGGTGATTAGCTGCATCCCTGGTCTCCACCCTCTAGATGACAGTAGCAATTCTCCCCCAGTTGTTGCAACTAAACATGTCTGCAGACATTGACAAATGTCTCAGTCGGAGTGGGGCAAAATTGTCTCCAGTTGAAAGCCAAAGGTCTAGAAAAATTGGGGGAAAAAAATACATGTGTGAAATGAGTCTTAGGATGATCTGAGAAGGAATTTTCATTTTAGAACTGAATACTGAACAATGACAGTAATAGTTATAACAATTAAAAGTCTATCCAGTTCCCATGTTCTAAATTCACAAAAAGGAGAAAGAATAGAGGAAGAGGAGGGGTGACAGAAGGAGAGAGAAATGAGGAGAAGGAGAAGACAGAAAAGGAGAAGCCTCTTTTTATATACCTTTGTGCTTATTTTGGGCCCCTATCCACAGAAAAAAATATTGACCCAGCATTGAGCCCACTTTGGCGGCTGACATCAATATGTAATTATTTTAAAAACCCTGAGGATCTTGACTTTGAAAATAAGCCAGTGCTTGGGTTGCAACATGCCTCAGACAGTGGCTGTGGGTTCAGGTTACTGGGGACACCCAGTGTTCTCAATCCTAGAACCGCTTACTTCAAATAACAGCATTTAATATCAGAAGCAATAAGCAATAGATGCCAACCTCTGGGTGCACTGATCTCTTCTAAAGTCTCTCTTATCAACCAGGACCGCAGTAACTGGAAGCCTCAGTTAACTACAATGTTTTTGAAGTCCTTAACTTTATCTATGTATATAGATAAAGTCTATATAAATATATATAACTTTATATATAAAGAACTTTGAAAACATATATATATATAAGCTTTATACATATATTAAGGACTTTGAAAACATATATATTAAGGGCTTTGAAAACATTAAATATATGAGTGC
>NW_026652282.1:12063413-12103171 GCF_009828535.3 Hylobates moloch | reverse complement strand
CTGTGCCCATTAGCAGTCACTCCACAGTTCTACTTCCCCCAGCCCCTGGCAACCATGGATCTACTTTCTGTCTCTATGGATTTGCCTATTCTAGACATTTCATATAAATGAAACCATACAGTATGTGGTGCTTTGCAACTGGCTTCTTTGATTTAGCATAGTGTTTCAAAGTTTCATCCACGTTGTAGCATGCATCAGTACTTCATTCCTTTTTTTTTTTTTTTTTTTGGCCAAATAATTCCATTGTATGGATAAGCCACATTTTATTTATTCATTCATCAGTTGATAGAAATTTGTGTCATTTCTACTTCTTGGCTATTATTAATAATGCTGCTATAAACATTCATGTACAAGTTTTTGAGCAGATATATGTTTTCAATTCTCCTGAATATGCACCTAAAAGAATTGCTGTATGATATGGTAACACAATGTTTATTTTGAGACTACTTTCCAAAGTGGCTGCCCTACTTTATATTCCCATCAGCAGTATATGAGGCTTCCCCTTCTAACTTAAAGTCATTTCAGTTCAGGGTTTGTTAAGCTTGTCACAGTATGCCTATGCTCCTGCCCAGAAGAAAAACGTGAGTCCCGGTAAAACCAAAATCCATCTCAAATTTATACAAGGACTTTGACCTCAGCAGGTCTCAGAACAAATCAGTGATTATGTGAAAATTTACAGTAGTGACAATGAATAATTTAACATTTTTCTTTGTGTGTAATGTTTTATTTTTTGAGACAGAGTCTCACTCTGTCACCCAGCCTGGAGTACAGTGGGGCAATCTTGGCTCACTGCAACCTGTGCCTCCCGGGTTCAAGTGGTTCTCCTGCCTCAGCCTCTCAAGTAACCGGGACTACAGGTGCACACCATCACACTCAGCTAATTTTTGTAATTTTAGTAGAGACAGGGTTTCACCATGTTGGCCAGGCTGGTCTCCAACTCCTGACCTCAAGTGATCCATGCGCCTCAGCCTCCCAAAGTGCTGGGATTATAGGCATGAGCCACTGCGCCTGGCCTAGTTTAACATTTTTCTAACATTCAGAGAGCATAGGTTGTGTGTACGTGTGTGTGTGTATTAGCAAACGCCACAATTTGCATCATGGATTAGTCCACACACACTCTCTTTCACTCTGGAAAACACTGAAAAGATAGCTGAGTGAGACACGTCTCTTTAGGGATCCAAATGAGGGTCTGTCTGGTGGGCCTGGGAAATGCTTCTTTCTCCATGGTTTTCCAGAGCCCACACCCCAAGCAGGCAATGAGCTGTAGGCTCAACACATGCCCAGTTACACCCAAAAGCAGTTGCCCTTGCTTCCTGCTAACTGGCAGCTGGAAAGGGCAGGAAACAAGCAGGAAAGGGGACCTATTTTCCTGCCAGAACATGGACAATGCTCATAGTAGGAGACTATCTAAAATTCATGAAGGGGAGATTCAAGGTCACAACATCCTTTTCCACTGACCCCACCTAAGTCTTTGATACTCAAGGGTCATTAACTGCATGTAACACATTATCCAAGTCCTTGGCATATATTAAGGGCTCTTTCCCAACACTGGTTCAGCCACGGTCTATTGGTTTTATTGCCAAAAAAATACATGTCAAATGAGGTCACTGGCAATGCCATGGATCCAGTACTGTGGCTCATGGGTAAAATGGGGCAGGGAGCTCTTGTAATGAAACCACTCCACAAGTCCTCCAAGTAGTGCCATTAAACTTATTTTTCTTTTAAATTGTACCCTCATCAAACCTGGAGCACATTAGGGAGGCTGCCATTTCGTTTTTATTGTAATTTCTGGAATATTTTTTTCATTTCCATTATTTCAAAAGAGATTTAAGATGCACTAATTGGTACATTCTGAAAATAGCTATTACTGATGTTCTGAGAACCCCAGTGAATGCTGGGCAGTAGCATAAATCTACTCATCCTGAGAAACATTTTGCAAAGTCAAGGAGAGAAAAAATAAGTTGGGTTGCTCTGAGGGGACAGGAGTATTTGCCTTCAGTCTTCAGGACACAATAAGGGTGGATTCAGTGGCATCAACCAACTTGCCAGAACCTAGAAAGGATCTGGGTGCTGTGTTCACAATTATTGTGGACCTTGGTTTGATCCCAGGACAAACAGAAAGAGGAGAAAAAGAAACAAGAGGCTTACAGTCAGAAACAAACAGAAAGGCCCACTGAGGCAACTCTTGGGCAAGTCAGGCCTGTCCACTGCAGTTCTTTCTCCAGTTCCATCATCCAGCCTCTCCTCTCCTCTCTTTTCTCTCTCCTCTTTCCTGTCTCCCTCTCTCTTCTCTCTCTCTCTCAATATAAAGCTGCCTTCTCCAAAGGGCCCTCACATTATCACCCATTCTGTCTCAACACGCAGGTTTTCCCCCAGAAAACTCATCCCTCCTGAGGGGCCCCATTATCTAAAAATTCACCGTAAGACAATAAAATTGTTTTCTTTCAATACCTGTTCTAGCTTGTCTTCTGTTTAAACGTGAATACTCTCTACAGGGTGGGCTCAATTTTGCAAGGATAGAAATATCTCTACAGGTGTCAGTCTTCAGGCAAAACCCCAAAAGATAGACACTAAACACTGGGAACACTGGTTACCTGCTTGGTGGAATTATGGGTGGTTAGTTTATCCTTCAATGTATTTTCCTAAGTTTCTATGAGTAGGTATAAATTAGTCTCCTAGGGATACCGTAACAAAGCACCACAAACTGGGTGGCTTAAAACAACAGAAATTTGTTGTCGCCGAGTCCTAGAGCCTAGCAGTTGGATAGAAGTCTGAAATCGAGGTGCGGGCAGGGCCATACTCTATCCAAAGGCTCTAGGGAAAAATCCTTCCTTGCCTCTTCTAGCTTCTGGCAGTGGCCATCAGTCCTTGGTGTTCCTTGGCTTCTAGATGCTTCACTCCTATCTCTGCCTTGTTGTCACATAGCATTCTCCATGTGTCTCCTCTCCTTTTCTTATAGGGACTCTGGTCATGTTGTATTAAGGTTCATCCTACCCTACTTATGACCTCATCTTAACTAATCTTAACTGATAAGGTCACATACGGAGGCACAGGGGGTTAAGAATTTAACCACATATATTTTCAGGGGACACAATTCAACTCATAAGAAGCTACTTTCAGGAAAAAATTAAGACATTCTTTCCCTGCTCCTTGGACAGGAGAGTCTAACATTAAACAAATCTCTATAAAGAGTTGGTTGCCCATCTTCATAGCCTTTCCTCCCTCCCTCCCCCCAGGGAAGTGGGCAGAAAAACGCCTGCAGGTGGAGGTGGGAGCAGCAAGATGATCCACACCTGGGCCCTATTTTCCCCTCTAACTTGGCCTTGTGCGAAGGGACATGCTTCACCTGAGCTGAGTTTCTTGGCACAGCTATTTGAAAACAGCATTCTGAGTGTTCCGCATTCCACACTTCACACTTCACCAAGGTTAAGACCTCAGAAGCATGAACAAAAGCAACCAACTACAATGGAGGTTTTACCCAAGGGGCAGAACTGATGCAAAGCACACGGAGAATGACTCCACTTGAGTAGGGAGAGGCGGAAAGTCTAGGAGGGCTTCATGGGGGCAATGGCTCAGCTGGGTGTAGAAGGTGAGTAGCAATTTGCCAGTCAGATTCACAACAGGAGGTAAGAGACCAGAAGTATCCAGGCACCTACCCTTGTGACTTCTACTTCTTTGAAAACTTCTCTTCCCTTAGTACCTGTGTAATTACAACATCCAGAATCTCTTTCTGCTTCTCTGTCCAACTTACTGGTCTTACTTCATCAACTGGAGGCCTGTCCCAGGGTTCCATCCTTGGTTGACTCTCAGCTCTTGGCCATTAGACAATTTCTCCCTTCCCTAGGTTTCAACCACAGCCCCTCTGTAGAACATTCTGAGGTCTCTGGCTTCTAACCTGTGATCATTCCTAAGTCTCAGTCCCATGTCATCATACTGTGCACTGGGCATCATTGTTGGCACTCTCATATCCAAAACAGAACTCTGTATCCTCCCCTCCTCATCCTGCATCCAAGGCAACTTCCTTTCCAGCTTCCCTCTTATCTAGCTTATCTGACATTACTTTGGGCTTGAGAACCTTATAATTTTGCCTGCCTTCTGTTAGTTCCAACATTTAATCAAGCAGCATACCCTGATTTATCTTTCCTTTGAAGTCATCGCCCTTTCTCTGTCATTTCCAAAGTTCGATCCAAATGTAAGTTTCGTGGTTGGATTAGTGCAGTGGTTCTCAAAGTATGGTCCCTGACCAGTACCATCCGTGTCACCTGGGAGTTTGTTATGAATGCAGATTCCTAGGCCCCCACCCCAGGCCTACCACTTCATCAAAACCTGCATCATCTGCTTTTTTTTTTTTTTTTTTTTTTTTTGAGACAGAGTCTCGCTCTGTTGCTCAGGCTGGAGTACAGTGGCATGATCTCAGCTCACTGCAACATCCGCCCTCCCAGGTTCTAGCAATTCTCCTGCCTCGGCCTCCTAAGTAGCTGGGACTACAGGCATGTGCCAACACACCCAGCTAATTTTTTTTTTTTTTTTTTTTTTGGCAGAGTTTCGCTCTTGTTGCCCAGGTTGGAGTGCAATGGTGTGATCTCAGCTCACCACAATCTCTGCCTCCCGGGTTCAAGTGACTTTCCTGCCTCAGCCTTCCGGGTACCTCCCAGGTAGCCTCCCATGCACCACCATGCCCGGCTAATTTTGTATTTTTAGTAAAGATTGGGTTTCTCCATGTCGGTCAGTCTGGTCTCAAACTCTCAACCTCAGGTGATCTGCCTGCCTCGGCCTCCCAAAGTGCTGGGATTACAGGTGTGAGGCACCGCACCCAGCCAAATTTTTGTATTTTTAGTAGAGATGGGGTTTCACCATGTTGGATAGGCTGGTCTCGAACTCCTGACCTCAAGTGATCCACCCACCTCAGCCTCCCAAAGTGCTGGGATTACAGGCGTGAGCCACTGCGCCCAGCCAGAAGCTGCTTTATCTGTATTTTAATAAGCTCTCCAGGTGATGTAGAGGCACATGAGAATTTGAGAACCAGTGGATAAATGCAACAATCTCCCACAATTCCAACACAAGCTATCCCAGCTGTGGCTATTCACCTACAGCCTTATTACCAGGTCTCTGCTCCAGAACCACCAATGGCTCTCAATTCCCTGCCTCATGAAGCCTGACCTCCTCCACTTCGCTTTTCAAGCTTTATCTGCCACTCCATCTCTTCAAACTTGTTCTCACTAGACTCCCTAAGACCTTCGCATTTTCCACTCTAGCTGTAACAGCGTGTTCACTTTACAAGCACCATGCCTTTAACACCTGCCCACTCCCACTCACCCACCCTGACCCGACCAGGGTTGGATTAGGAACTTTAGAAACCCTGAACAGTTGGCTCACGCCTGTAATCCCAGCACTTTGGGAGGCCAAGGCGAGCGGATCACGAGGTCAGGAGATCGAGACCATCCTGGCTAACACGGTGAAACCCCGTCTCTACTAAAAATACAAAAAATTAGCCGGGCGTGGTGGCGGGCGCCTGTAGTCCCAGCTACTCGGACAGGCTGAGGCAGGAGAAGGGCGTGAACCCGGGAGGCGGAGCTTGCAGTGAGCCGAGATTGCGCCACTGCACTCCAGCCTGGGCGACAGAGCAAGACTCCATCTCAAAAAAAAAAAAAAAAAAGTGATTTTTGGTGCCACTCTTGCTTTCCTAGTTCTCCAAACTCATGCTCAATACATCTGCTGATTAATCCAGTTCTGCCTTTGTGGATCTAAATCCCACTCACCATTGAGTACTCTGCTCATTTTATAAGTGAAATTGGATAAATGAATGAATGAATGAGCAGGCTAGTCTGCTCAGTCAAAGGGAAGGTGTTTTGTGTTTTATTTCTTCCATTTTTATCCTTTTGGTACCTGTATAGTAGATTAATAAACCCTGACTGACGGCCAGGCGCGGTAGCTCACGCCTGTAATCCCAGCACTTTGGGAGGCCCAGGCGGGCAGATCACCTGAGGTCAGGAGTTCGAGACCAGCCTGGCCAAAGTGGGGAAACCCCATCTCTACTAAAAATACAAAAATTAGCCGGGCATGGTGGCAGGCGCCCATAATCCCAGCTACTCGGCAGGCTGAGGCAGGAGAACCGCTTGAACCCGGGAGGCGGAGCTTGCAGTGAGCCGAGATCTCGCCATTGCACTCCAGCCCGGGCGCCAGTGAGACTCCGTCTCAAAAAAAAGCAAAATAAAACCAAAAACCCTGGCTGACTTCAGGGTCCCTGTTTATTGCCCCTCTGATCAACAGGTGCTGTGGACAGTATACCAGGTATATATACATTTTTTTCTTTTTTTTGATACGGAGTCTCACTCTGTCGCCAGGCTGGAGTGCTGTGGCGAGATCTCGGTGCACTGCAACCTCCGCCTCCCAGGTTCAAGCGATTCTCTTGCCTTAGCCTCCCGAGTAGCTGGGATTACAGGCACGTGCCACCACGGCCAGCTAATTTTTGTATTTTAGGTAGCGACAGAGTTTCACCATGTTGGCCAGGATGGTATCCCGACCTGGTGATCCGCCCGCTTCGGCCTCCCAAAGTGCTGGGATTACAGGCGTAAGCCACTGCGCCCCGCCTATATAAGCCTGAACCCAGGAGGCAGAGGTTGCAGTGAGTCGAGATCGCGCCACTGCACTCCAGCCTGGGCGACAGATTTTTTAACTGGTCATATTTTAGATTTGGACTTAATCCTCTATAAACTTCAGAATTAAGAGAAAATGAAATGCTCCAGGGAGTAGTATTTCCCACTTAGAACATACAGCATATTTGCACTTTTTTTATATGTCAAATAACTTGCTTTGTTTCTATAGAAGCCGAGAAGTTTCTATCTTTCCAACCCTGCTTTCTAACATAAAATAGGAAAAATAGGGGTTTAGGAGTATAAAATGTTTGGATATGAATCTTATTTGTTAGATAGTACTGAGTTAGGTAGTTCTAGAACTGTTGGATGTTTC
Source organism: Hylobates moloch (assembly GCF_009828535.3). Taxonomy (NCBI): domain Eukaryota; kingdom Metazoa; phylum Chordata; class Mammalia; order Primates; family Hylobatidae; genus Hylobates; species Hylobates moloch. Next base: position 12,096,202 of record NW_026652282.1, on the reverse strand, counting down.
TGGTTAGAAGGAAGTTTCTTTAGTTTATTTAACACTGCTGTGGAGTCAGCACATGCAGTCGCCAAATCAGTTAGATTAGAACCTACAAACTGAGTTCTCGGTAACAGGAGCACTGAGTGCTAGAAGGTTTAAAATAGATGTCATATGATACCAATTACAACTCAGTGAAATTTTACAGTCCTAGGACCCTATACAGAGCCTAAGCCAAAATGGAAGATGGTCCTGTTTTCTATGGCTTTAAAAACATTTTTATTACAATGTTTGCTACCTTTTTTTTCTTTAAGCTTTTAATTAAAGTTTTTTTGGCTCTCCTAACCCATTTCTATATCGTCAAAGGAAATAGAAAAGAAGCGGCTAGGATAGCAGAAGAGATCTATGGTGGAATTTCAGGTAAGAGTACATGAATTTGTTCCTAATATTTAAAGAAAATCCCTCCTAGATAATTCATATGACTAGTATTTCTGGAAGGCAGATTATATTTATACTTTGATTTTAAGTGGGTAGTTTGAAAAATTGTCACTTAAAGTAGCAAATGCTGTTGGCTGCATCAATTTGTGGGGGATTTTCAGCTTTATTTTTTGCAAGTTTGTAGATCTTGTAGCAGTTGTTATTTAAGAAGTAAATAGGTAGTGACTTACTAAGAGTATTTTGAGAAACTTCATTTCTACTAGACAAAGTAATTACTTGTATATAATTATTTTCTTTAATATTTTAAAGCAAACTTTAACAGTGAAGGGCATTCTAACCAGAATAAATTTTCTCAGGAAATAGAATGACTAATAAATTATAATTAAAGCAGCAAACGTGGCAAGCTATGTGTATTTTTTTCTGTCATTTGCAATTGGAATTGATTAACCACTTGTCACTGTCAGGAAAAGCTCTTCACTAAACCCATTTTATATGGTAGCACGCCAAGCACTCCAAACAAAGTTTATTCTCACATGAAACGCCAAGATTTGGGCAAAACATTTTAAATTCTCATGCTTTGTAGAGAATAGTGTCCATTTCTTTCAAGAAATGATTTACTTTAATCGTAGTGAGATGCTACAAAAGTAAATGAGTCAGATATCCCTGTCACTTCTGGGATTGTCACTTAATAGAGGAGTATTTATTCATAAACAGAGTTCAGAATTTCCCCATGTATTTTTAGTGTTTGCAGGGGTTCCAGGATTACATCATTCTTTATCTAGTATCCATTTCAATTTGCATCCAGGATTCTCTTTCAAAATAGTCTTATGTGATTCCAATACACTAGACAACTCGGAAGACACTAGACAACAGCAGTCTTATCTAAAGAAATAAGACCTCCAAGGACGAAGCATCAGAATGCTTCAATTAACTGGGGAAAATGAGAAGAATTGTGAAGTTTCAGAAAGTATCAGAAGGTCCGGACCATGGAAAGAGATTTCTTTTGGGGATTATATTTGTCATACATTTCAGGGAGGTATGTTACTTTGACTAGTTACCAAAAAAAAAAAAAAAAGTAATGCTTCTGTTAAGTTTCAAGTTAAGCATGATCTGAAAAGTTATATTCTAATTTAATTTGTCAATTTGGGCAAGAGCTTTCTAAAATTTTCAGTAATAGTTTTGGTGTTCTCATAGATAAATCATTCTGGTTTAAATTAGATGAAGTCCAACAAAGTCAATATTGGCAAGAACATGTTAAAAATGTTTTCTCCTGTTGCACCTGTGCATTATTTCTGTCTTTGTGGTCTTTAATTAAGTGCACTCTTTTTTTTTTTTTTTTTTTTTTTTTTTTTGAGATGGAGTCTCGCTCTGTAGCCCAGGCTGGAGTGCAGTGGCACCATCTCGGCTCACTGCAACCTCCGCCTCCCAGGTCCCGGTTCAAGCAATTCTCCTGTCTCAGCCTCCTGAGTAGCTGGGACTACAGGCACACGCCACCATGCCCAGCTAATTTTTTTGTATTTTTAGTAGAGACGGGGTTTCACCATGTTGGCCAGGCTGCTCTTGAAGTCCTGACCTCGTGATCCGCCCACCTCGGCCTCGCAAAGTGCTGGGATTACAGGCGTGAGCCACCGCGCCCGACCTCAAGTGCACTCTTAAAAAAGGTATAAAACCTTCTTATAGTCAAAACCCATGTAAGCATGGTTTGAATTTAATCTGGAGCTGGAATACAAATCTCTTAAATACAGTTCATTCATTCTGTAGTGCAAATATCTTGTTCAATCTCTTAAAATAGTTTAATTTGCAAGTAGCATAGTATTCTAAGGTCAAAAACATTTTTCAATTATTGTTAAAGAGGCAGGGAATGGTGCATGTTAATTTCCCAGTTTTATTTCTTTCATATATATGTGTATGTGTGTGTGTGTGTGTGTGTGTATACATATACACAAATCCCCCCGCCAAATTTACCAAGATTTGGTAAATAACACTTTCTGTTTTCTTGTTTGTTTGTTTTGAGATGGATTCTTGCTCTGTCACCCAGGCTGGAGTGCAGTGGCACGATCTCGGCTCAGTGCAACCACCTCCTCTGGGGTTCAAACAATTCTCGTGCCTCAGCCTCCTGAGTAGCTGGGATTATAGGCGCGTACCACCATGCCCGGCTAATTTTTGTACTTTTAGTAGAGATGGGGTTTCGCTATGTTGGCCAGGCTGGTCTCGAACTTCTGACCTCAAGTGATCCGCCTGCCTTGCCTTCCCAAAGTGCTGGGATTATAGGTGTGAGCCCCTGTGCCCGGCCGCTAAATAAGTCTTTCTGTAAGAATGTAGGCAGTAACATGCCCGGACCAGTATTTTTCACATGGTTCTGTGTTTTTTCTTTTGATACCACTGTTAACAGTCAGATACTATATTATTACAAATCTTCCCCCACCCCACAAAATACTTAAAAAATAGCAGCTCTTTATTCAAAACCCAGTCCTTTAAATATTAATGCAACTAGGCCAGTACACCTAAATAATAAATCCTCCTCAACCCCTCAGTCTCTCTAATTCCTAAATTATCCCATAACAATATATTTAAAGTTAGGCATATTAAAAATCAAGAACAAAATTTTGTGAAAGTGTTAAACTCAAAACCAGAAATCAAACTCAAACCAGAAATCACCTTTGCTTTTGGTCACTTTTGCACTGGTCAGACAAATGTTTGTTGGGAAAATATATGACATTTAATCAGTAAATTAGCTAATTGACTTACAAAAGTCCCAGCCCAAGGTTAAGTTTCTTGAGTCTGCTAGCATATGCTATTCCTATAAACTATTGTCAGCAATGTCAAAAGCAAGAAAGGGCAGGAAAAACCTAGCCAGCACACAGGTTAGACTTTTGTAGGTTCAGAGCACTGTTTTTTTTTTTTTTTGGAAGCTGCATTTAACACCACATGCCTCATTAAATATCATTCTTTGTGCTGTAAAACCTTTTGGAAAGTTTTTTTTTTTTTTCTTTGTGCAGTGGGCAGGTGGGGGTGGATTTCATAGTCTGGAATGCCTTATTTTATATGTCTTTGCGGCTTAAACTATTACATTTGCTGATCACTCATCATAGTCGAATTAAGCCATGGTTGACTGTTATTGGTTTCGGTTTTTAAGCTTCTTTGTTTATTTTGTCTATTATATGTATATTTTTTTCTTTTTAAAAGTTTAATACATTGTCCTTGGCCTTTGGTGTTATGCCTAGAGCACCAGATGGATCACTGGATCCCACCTTCAGTCCATAGATATTTCTGCAGGCACTTTCTCAGGAGAGATGTGTTGTATGATTTTTCAAGCTTTGCTAATTTGTATTAAGCTATGTTTAGTACTGTGACTTGGTCATCAAGAAAGAAAATATAGTGTAGATACAGATTGATCATCTGTTATTCATAACCCTTCAGCCAGCCATGTTTCAGAATTCAATAGCTTTTGAATGTTAGAAAGATCATACAATGTGCATACTGTCTAATACACAGCACTTCTGGTGGGGCCTGGAGCTGCCTCCCACAATCAAACATTTTGATCTTTCTATAGTGAACATATAAGTATTCACACTAGGTGGAAATACAAAGAAAAATAATAAATTGCTTAACCTGAGTCCTGGCCATGCTTTGCTGCTAAACAAGTTTGCATCAAATTTGGGGTAAAGCTTGGTTTTCAGAATTGGAGGAACTTTACAAGTGCAGATAAGAGGTTGTAGAACTGTAGTGCCCTCTTTCAAAAAAAAAAGGCTATTTTAAGCTGTGTCTAAAAGATCAGTACTATTCTAAGTGTTATGCTTAAAATCACTTGTTGATGGACTGACCATGATTTGACAGCTATGCCTCTGCCTAACTCAGCATTCTGAATCCTTCTTCCTGTCTTTTCCATTCCAATAGGATCGCCTTGGTTTCATTCTTGCCCAAACCTCGACCTAGCCTTCTGCTCTTAATTTAGTTTTGCTGGTTGTCTCCACAAACATTGGCCTAACCATCCTCTAAGTTGCGTATCAGGTGCCTGCTGGCTTTTCCTAGGTTGGGACAACCAGTCCTTGGCAGAGGCTCTGCCTTCCACCAGTCTCCTTTAGCTTAGCTCTCCCGCCCTTAAGAGTTCAAAGGAGCCTTCTTTCTAATACACTGCAACATAGTTAATTGTGTCTAACACAGCTCACTGTGTCTCATCTCCTCTCTAGGACTGGACATGCTGGAGAATATTGATCTTAACTCAGTTTTATTACAATATTTTAGATATCTCAGGAAATATATTCTATTTTCCCAGTTACCTTTGTTTCACATAAAATACCATTAATTCTGCTAGGCTCTTGCCTGTACTTTGGTTCAAAATTAAAATTCCTTATGAATTTTCTTTTCCTTAATAAATGCTACAGAAGATGTTGTTTCGTATGATTTTATTTTTTATTTTTTGAGATGGAGTTTCACTCTTATTGCCCAAGCTGGAGTGCAGTGATGTGATCTCGGCTCACTGCAACCTCTGCCTCCTGGGTTCAAGCGATTCTCCTGCCTCAGCCTTCTGAGTAGCTGGGAGTACAGGCGCCCGCCACCACACCGGCTAACTTTTGTATTTTTAGTAGAGACAGGGTTTCGCCATGTTGGCCAGGCTGGTCTCGAACTCCTGACCTTAGGTGATCCACCTGCCTCGGCCTCCCAAAGTGCTGCGATTACAGGCATGAGCCACCGCGCCTGGCCGTTGGGTCATCTTTTTAAATAAAAAAAACAGTAATCTGAAATATTTGTTGAAATTAGAGTAAAAATTACAAAAACAGTTTAATCGTTTTTTATCTCAAATGGTTGGAACTTAGACAACTGTACTCCATCTGAACCAATGTTACTGAAATATATATGGTTTTAGAAGTTGTGAAGTTGTCATTCAAACAGTCTGAGATACAAATCACAGTCTGAGAAAAATTCAAAGGGAGAAATGAAAAAGTACTTGAACATTTTCCATACACCTCATCAGGAATAAGCAAACATATTTGTAGAGTAAACTATCTTCATAATGTGTTCGCAGTCCTGTGACACAGGCAGTCTGCCAAAAAACTAAAAATAGATTGCCTTAGAAGAGAATGATTGAGTCCTACTTAAGCATTCATTTATTTGGAGAGCTCAGTTGCATACTTCCTGAAGGGAATGGAAAAACTCCCAAGCTGCCAAGTAACTTTTATCCTCAGTTTCTAACAATTAGCTCCAATTTGCAAAATGAGAATGGAAAGAGTGAGACACTCTGTTGGGAACAAGGATAGAAAAGCAGGAGACCCCACCGTGGCAGTTTCTGGAAAAGGGTTCTGTGTGAAAACCCTTGAAGGTCCTTTGAAGCAAGTTCTGGAAAATGATGGAACTGGAAAGGCTACTTTCTTGAGAGTTACTTTGTTTCCAGTTGGGAAACAAAAAGGACTTCTACTTTTTTTTTTTTTTTTGAGACAGAGTCTCGCTGTGTTGCCCAGGCTGGAGTGCAGTGGTGCGATCTCTGCTCACTGCAAGCTCCGTCTCCCGGGTTCACACCATTCTCTCTGCCTCAGCCTCCCCAAGTAGCTGGGACTACAGGCGCCTGCCATTACACCCGGCTAATTTTTTATACATTTAATAGAGACGGGGTTTCACCATGTTAGCCAGGATGGTCTCGATCTCCTGACCTCGTGATCCACCCGCCTCGGCCTCCCAAAGTGCTGGGATCACAGGCGTGAGCCACTGTGCCCAGCCCTGGATTTCTACTTTTAAGGCGGTACAATTGATTTATTTCACACCATTTATAGCAGTGGTCCCCAGCCTTTTTGGCACCAGAAACCGGTTTCATGGAAGACAATTTTTCCATGGACTGGGGTGTGGGGGGATGGTTTTGGGATGATTCTTGTGCATTACATTTATTATGCACTTTATTTGTATTATTATTACATTGTAATATATAATTAAATAATTATACAACTCACTGTAATGTAGAATCTGTGGGAGCCCTGAGCTTGTTTTCCTGCAACTAGATGGTCCCATCTAGGGGTGATGGGAGACAGTGACAGATCATCAGGCATTAGACTCTTAAGGAGCGCCCAACCTAGCTCCCTTGTATGCGCAGTTCACAATAGGGTTCACCCTCTTGTAAGAATCTAGTGCCACTGATGATCTGACAGGAGGCAGAGTTCAGGAGGTAATGCAAGCAATGGGGAGTGGCTGTAAATACAGAAGAAGCATCCGGGTGCAGTGGCTCATGCCTGTTATCCCAGCATTTTGGGAGGCCAAGGCAAGTGGATCACTTGAGGTCAGGAGTTCAAGACCAGCCTGGGCAACATAGCAAAATCCTATCTCTACTAAAAATACAAAAATTAGCTGGGAGTGGTGGTGTGTGCCTGTAGTCCCAGCTACTCAGGAGGCTGAGGCCGGAGAATCACTTGAACCTGGGAGGCAGAGGTTGCAGTAAGCCGAGATCACACCACTGCACTCCAGCCTGGGGGACAGAGTGAGACTCCATCTCAAAAAAAAAAAAAAAAATACAGAAGAAGCTTCACTTGCTCACCTGCTGCTCACCTCCTGCTGTGCAGCCCGGTTCCTAACAGGCCACGGAATGGCTCAGGGGTTAGGGACCCCTGATATATAGAAAGGAGGTGGATGTCAGAGCAACCGAAGACAAGTCAATCTACCACGAGAATAAGGAGAAATTAAAAACCAATAGTTCTTAAAACCAGAACAAGGTGTGTTCTGAAGTCCCCCTAACTAGGGTTTCAGTCCTATTTCTGATACTTCCTAGCCATGAGACAGCTTCATGTGGAGCAGTGGTTGTCATGCATTTTGGGATGTTACCATTCATAAAAGCAAGGCTCTTCCCCCCTTCACTGGAAGCTATGGGATGGGTACTCTAGGAGCAATACAAGTTTAGATAAGGGGCATTCAAAAGGAGGGGAGCCTGGTATTTCACTCTCAAGTTGGAAATCTGCTTAGAGAGACAACTTGCTGAACCCCCCATGCCACATGAATATGAGGAAGAGAATTGGAAAGCCGCGGTGTGGTGAAGGAGAAGCCCAGGACAACCACCATTCCCTCTTTCTTGGTGGAATGAAAGATGGCACCACAGGCTTGTTACCTTGATCTCAGAGGCACAGGATCGGAGTTGGGGACATCAGAGGATGCTGCAGTGATGACAGACACTAGGAGAGGTGGCCAAATGCCAATGGGTAGGAAAGGTGCATGGGTGTAAGCCCCAGTGTGAAGGGCATGCCACAGACCTGGAGTGAGGCCTGAAGTTGAGACTGATCAAGCAGGCCCAGCCTCAACTCTTCCAGTTAACACTTCCCATCCCATTTCCCTTTCCTGTCCCTCTTGTTTCTCTCCACTCCCAAGGCACTAGAGGGTTGGACCCTAGAAGAAGGAGGTGGGAAGCATTTGAAGAACATGCTTCCCTTCTGTCTTCAGCTGCTGGGTGGGCTGGAGAAGGCCATACCCTGCCCTAGGAGTGGGAAAAGGCCAGGAGTTGTGAAGAGGATCAGAGATTACAGTTAGAAAGAGGGCTAGTCTGTGTTACTTTAGAAACTCTTTATGAAAGTATGATGTAAATACAGAGACATGCACAAATCCTAAGTGAACAACTGCATGAATTTTCTCAAAGGGAACACAATCAGGAACCAGCACCTAAGAGCAAAAAATTGCATATTATCAGCATGGCCCCCGCCATGCCCTCTTGCAAACAGTTCTCCCCCCTCCTTGGGGTGCTTTTGACTCCTAACACCCAAGGCAAGTTTCCCTTCCTTGTGTACTTTATAGCAGGGGTCTCCAACTCCCAGGCCGCAGACCAGTACCAGTCCATGGCCTGTTAAGAACTGGGCCATACAGCAGGAGGTGAGTGGCCCGTGAGGGACATTTCCGCTTGAGCTCCGCCTTCTGTCAGATCAGTGGTGGCATTAGATTCTCATAGGAGTGTGAGCCCTATTGTGAACTGCACATGTGAGGGACCTAGATTACACTCTCTTTATGAGAATCTAATGCCTGATGATCTGAGGTGGAACAGCGTCATCCTGAAACCATTCCCTGCCCACCCTCATCTGTGGAAAAATTGTCTTCCACGAAACCAGTCCTTGGTGGCAAAAAGGTTGGGGACTGCTGCTTTATAGAAACGAAATCACACGGTACATGTTCTTTTGTGTCTGGCTTCTTTCACTCAACATTAGGTTTGTGAGATTTATCCATGTTGTGTATATGAGTTGAGTCTAATGGGACTGATAAGTAACGGAAAGTTACTAGAAATTGAGGATCACCACAGCCCACCTGGAGACAAGTTTTAGAAATAATGAAAACATTCGTGTTGATAACCTAAGTTAACTCTTTTAATTGCAAGTTGCCACTTAAGTCTTGTTTTTATTTTTAAATGGAATACTTACAGTACCTTCAAGTGACTCAGGTTGACTGGTTATTGTCAGAACAATGAAATGACAAAGCCACAGTTATGGGTTTGCCTCTTCCATTGGTCAGGGTGCCGAGCTGGCAGCCATGGGTAAAGACTGTCCTACCAACCCCAGTGCCTGCATTCACTTCCAAGAGCAATTAGGCAAGAGCATAACATGTCTGAAGTACATTTCATATTGAATGAGATGCAGATGTATTAGAGGAAAAGCCTCACTAATTGGTAATTATATGCATACATTGTCTCATTATTTCCAGTTTATGCAAATTATAAATATCCAAAGAGGTGTTGTTGTTGTTGTTGTTGTTGTTTTTTGAGATGGAGTGTCACTGTGTCACCCAAGCTGGAGTGCAATGGTGCGATCTTGGCTCACTGCAACCTCCACCTCCCGGGTTCAAGTGATTCTCCTGCCTCAGCCTCCCAAGTAGCTGCGATTACAGGCGCCTACCACCGTGCCGGGCTAATTTTTGTATTTTTAGTAGAGACGGGGTTTCATGTTGGCCAGGCTGGTTTCAAACTCCTGACCTCAGGTGATCCACCTGCCTCAGCCTCCCAAAGTGCCGGTATTACAGCATGAGCCACCGCGCCCAGCCTCAAAGAGATTTTAAAATATTCTACTTGTCAGCTTTCAACCAACTAAAGACAAGGGTAAATACAAATGCAATATATGCTCATGTTAAAAATTTTTATCTGTTTTTGAAATACCATTCGACTCAGCAATCCCATTACTGGGTATATACCTAAAGGCATATGAATTGTTCTGTTATAAAGACACATGCATGCATATGTTCATTACAGCACTATCCACGATAACAAAGACATGGACTCAACCCAAATGCCCATCAATCACAGACTGGATAAAGAAAATGTGGTACACATGCATTATGCAATACTATGTAGTCATAAAAAAGAATGAGATCATGTCCTTTGCAGAGACATGGATGGAGCTGGAGGCCATTATCCTTAGAAAACTCACAGGAACAGAAAACCAAATGCCACATGTTCTCACTTACAAGTGGGAGCTAAATGATGAGAACACAGGGACACATAGAGGGGAACAACATACACTGGGGCCTATCGGAGGGTGGAGGGTAGGAGGAGGGAGACGATCAGGAAAAATAACTAAAGGATACTAGGCTTAATACCTGGGCAATGAAATACTCTGTAAAACAAACCCCCATGGCACAAGTTTACCTATGGAACAAACCTGCGCATCCTGCACATGTACACCTGAACTTAAGATAAAAGTCAAAAAACATAAAATTAATGATGTCTATTACATATAATTATTTTCTTTGGAAATTTTTAATCTGTTTTTCTTTGTTATTATAAAAAGCAATATACATTCATATCAGAAGTATGGGATCACCAGTGATTCTATCTATCTATCTATCTATCTATCTATCATCTATCTATCTATCTATCTATCTATCTATCTATCTATCTATCTAATCTTTTTTTTCTTGTTAAAATGTTTGGAAATAATTTCAACCGACAGAAAAGTTAAAAGAACAGTACAAAAAAATTCCTGCTTCTCTTCACCCAGAGACTCCATTCATGTTTAGCCAACCGTCCTAATAATGTCCTTTATAGCAAAAGGACGAGGTGTCTTGCCTTTAGATAGCGCGTTTCGTCATCCCTTTCAATCTGGAACTGTTCCTCAGTCTCTCCAATGATTCTGTTAAATGTCCCCTCAGTTTGGGTTGGTGCACAGTTTCCTCCTTATCAGATTTTGGTTATGCATTTTGGGCAGAAACATCACAGAAGCGGTGGTGTGTTCTTCTCATTATGTTTCTTCTTATGGCACATGATGTTGCTCATCGCATTCCATCACATGACAATCTGTTCCATCACTGGTGTTAACTTCGCTGATGTTGACTTTGATCACTTGGGCAAAGTGATGTCTACAATTCTGTTCTATAAAATTACCCCTGTTCCTTTTCTAGCTAGTCATTATTTTGCAGGGAGATGAGTTGAAGCTGATTCTATTATTTCTTCAATTTCTAAGTTGGGATTTTATTATAAGGAAGCACTTTCTCTTCTCTGTCTTTATATATTCATTTATATCAGTGAGGACTTCTAGATTACCATTTTATTTGATAGGATATAATCTCTTATCTCATTGTTTATTTTGATAATCAGGTTGTCCCATATTTGGCCAGTGGAAGCCCCATCAAGCCAGCATCTGTGTCTTTTTGTCACCCAGGCTAGAGTACAGTGGTATAATCTTGGCTCACTGCAACCTCTGCCTCCCGGGTTCAAGCGATTCTTCTGCCTCAGCCTCCTGAGTAGCTGGCACTACAGGCGTGTGTCACCACACCCGGCTAATTTTTGTATTTTTATCAGAGACAGGGTTTCACCATGTTGGCCAGGCTGGTCTCGAACTCCTAACCTCGTGATCTGCCCGCCTCAGCTTCCCAAAGTGCTGGGATTACAGGCGTGAGCCTGGCCAGCACTTTCTTACTTTCTTGCAAGATGTTTAAGGCCCATCTTATACTTTACATGGCCCAGACCTGGGGTCAACATTTCTCTAAGGAATCCTGGTTCAGGTTTTCTCAGTGCACCAAGCTAAAAAAATATGTATATACGCACATCTATGTTTTACATTTAAATTTACTTTTATATCTAGATATATTGAAAATCACATTTGCATGCTAATTGCTCCAATATCAATCCAACCCCATAAAGTGCATTCAAGTTTTCCCCATTTTCAGAATCCAAAGGGTGACAGAAGTTCATACGTTGAGTTTCAGCGTAGGAAGAGGGCTTATTGAAATGTTTCTAACCCTGATTCTCATCCACTGGAAAAATTCTTCCTTTCCTTAAGGCCTTCAGTTATTTCAAATTCATACAATTCCATTTTTGCTGGGATTTTCGTTTCATCAAGTTTATCGGTATGGAAACCTGAGTTTTTAACACCATCAGGATCACCCACAAGAGGCTGAGGAGCCTTTGTGCTAAATCCAAATTATATTACTTTCTACTCAGTGCATGAAAAGCACAACCATAATGTGAAAACGTCCTACATTTTGCAAGCTGGAGTAGGTTTTCTTCCAAAACAATTGATTGCCCTTTGGCAGGTTTAATGGGGGGTTACTTCTCAAATGCTTATTTAAACTAGTTAGTCTTGTTTGCAGATAAGCAATTATAAGAAAAATATGTCTGGAAGGCAGCTCTAAGGCTGTTCCTTATGGCACTGCTCTAGCGTGCCTACTTATTAATCACACAATGTCTGGAGCACCTAACATCGTGGTTGTATTTTATTGGCCTACTTAGAGACCAATGCACTTGACAAATATCAGATTATTATATTTCCATTTTACCAGTAAGGAAACTGCGGTTCAAGTAATTTTGGTAACTTGCTGAATTTGGCAGAGAAAGTGATCAAGGTAGGGCTTGAACCCTAACAGTCTGGCTCCACTGGCCCGTGCTCAGTCATCACACTAAGCTGCCCACAACAAAGCTTTTAGGGAAAAACTTTTGGGAGATTAAATTATCTGAAAAATGACATTCTGCATTATAATAGATACGTCTTCATTGTCAAATGAAGCAGATAAAATTACCTAGGGAATTTGGGGAAAAAAACATTTTCACTGATCCCTCAGAGCAAGCTTATCCAACTCGCGGCCCAGGATGGTTGTGAATGTGGTCCAACACAAATTCATAAATTTTCGTAAAATTTATGAGTTTTTTTGTGATTTTTTTTTTTTTTTAGCTCATCAGATATTGTTAGTGTTAGTGTATTTCATGTGTGGCCCAAGACAATTCTCCTTCCAATGTGGCCCAGGGAAACCAAAAGATTGGACAGCCCTGCCTTAGAGTCTCCTTCATAATACACAGGCTGTTGAGTCTTTGGTGTGTTGATGAAGGTGGAAGGCAGGGAAAGGATAAAAACGTGGAAGCTCATCGACCTTCTTGGCCCTTCATTTTGCCTTATGTAGAGCTATCGGATTCAAGCACTGGGCACTATATTTTTGAACTAAATCTATTGCTTATTAAAATTGCCTCCTAAAAGCCAGAGATTGACTGTTCCTTCTCTTGGCACACACCACCAAACCATAAAGGACTTTACATTCAGTAGCTTGTCTCCCTGAAAGTGGCTGACGAGAGAACCTGATACGTGGTACCTGCTTCCCTCCTCTTCCCTCAAACCTCCTCTCACAGTGGGTGGGCAGCATGGACAAGTTGCAGGAAGAAGTCTCCAGGCCTTGACTTTGAGCTTGATTTGTGTTTCAGATTGCTGGGCTGATCGATCCCCACTTCATGAAGCTGCAGCTCAGGGGCGCTTACTGGCCCTTAAAACTTTAATTGCACAAGTAAGTGAACTGAAGACTTGATCCTTCGTGCTTATGCTATAATTACACACCATTCTTTATTAGCTTTGGCTGTAGCAGAGGTGTGGCTCACCCTATCCAGGTCCCACCATTGCCATTCGAGGCAGGTATGTCCTCTCATACCTCACTGCCTCTCCTCCTCCTGCCTCTCCTTTCCTGGAGAGCTCCTTCATTTTCGGCCCAGTTCCCTCCTTTTCCTCTGGGCCTTCCTTTACCTCATAAGAAGTTTCCCTATGAGGAATGATAGAGGATGCTCTCAAATGTTTGTTGCACTAACTCACCTCCTGCTCTTCCAGCATGCATTAGCACCAGCAGTCCTGGAGTTAAGTTAGTCAGCTATTGCTGCCTAACAAATGACCTCAAAGCATAATGGCTGAAAACAACAGATACTTGGATTTTCATGGTTTTTGTGGGCCAGGGAGCAGCTTAGATAGGTGATTCTGGCTCTGGGTCTCTCACAGGCTGCCACGTGTCAGCCAGGGCTGCAGGCATCTCATGGCTCAAGGGGGGCAAGGATCTGCTTTTAAACTCACTCACGTGGTTGTTGGGAAACCTCAATTCCTTGCCACATGAGCCTCTCCACAGGGCTGTGTCATGAGATGGCAGCTGGCTTCTCCCAGAGACAGTGCAAGAGGTACCTAAGAAGGAAGTCACAGTTGTTTTATAACCTCATCTCCGAAGTGACATTCTGTCACTTCTGCCATATTCTACTCATTAGGTGTGAGTCAACAAGTCCAGCCCACACTCGGGGGCAGGGATTATACAAGGGAGGCAATGGCTGGATTCCAGGATTACTGGGTGCTATCTTAGAGGCTGCCTATCCCAATGGTACACTATTTTAAGAACAAGCATTAAAATAGGTTGACAATGGGTAAATCTGACTCCCCAGGGAACATTTATTGAAGTCTTAGTTATGAAGGCTACTTTATTTATATTTATGACTACATCCCCAGCACCTTGAAAAATGAGTAGGGGCCTGGTAAGTATTTGTGAAATGAATGAATGAAAGTGTGCAGGCTCCATCTGCTTTGTATGTTTTAGGGTCTACATTTATAAAGAGGAGGTAAGCCATCATGTCTTTCTTCCACAGCTAGGCAATCATCTGGCTTTCTTGCTACTTTGAATTTAAACAGCTGGGTGCACTGCTCTCTCTCTCTTTCTCTTTCTCTCTCTCTCTCTCTCTCTCTCTCTCTCTGTGTGTGTGCATGTGTGTGTATTTTTCATTTATTTGTTTTTTGATTTCTCCTTTATGAGTTGTGTTACTTCTTAAAAAGTAGAGGTAAATGGAAATCAGCACTGCCAGCAATGATCAAATGAACTTTGTACCTGCTTTTATCACTTGCTTATTTGTTTTTAAGTACTTTAAATTTGATTATTTTTAATATGTAATATATTCACATGGTTCAAAAATTAAAATTATCTAAAAAGGTGGACTGGCTGGATGTGGTGGCTCACGCCTGTAATCCTAGCGCTTTAGGAGGCCGAGGTGGGTGGATCACCTGAGGTCAGGAGTTCGAGACCAGCCTGGGCAACATGGTGAAACCCCGTCTGTACTAAAAGTACAAAAATTAGCCGGGCGTTGTGGTGGGCGCCTATAATCCCAGCTACTCGGGAGGCTGAGGCAGGAAAATCGTTTGAACCTCGGGGGTGGAGGTTGCAGTGAGCCGAGATCGCGCCACTTCACTCCAGCCTGGGTGAAAGAGTGAAACTCTGTCTCAATAAAATAAATAAATAAATAAAATTTAAAAGGTGCACAGTGAAACGTCTTGCACCCACCTCTTCTCTCTCAGTCTCCCACCTCAATACTTTCATTGGTATATTTTTAATAGGCTTTTTACATTTTTGTATAATTTTAAAGAAGAGTTGAAAAGGATACAGAGAGTTCCCATATACACTGTACCCTTCACCCAACTTCCTTTAATATTGACATCTTACAAAGCTATGGTACATTAGTCAAAAATACGAAGTTAACATTGATACAATACCACTGACTAAACTGCACACTATTGTGATTTCACCAGTTTTTCCTCTCATGTCCTATTTCTGTTCCAGGATCCCACATTGCACTAACTATACTTAATAAGTATATTAGCTTCAATAATACGATTAGATGTGTAAGGGGGCATTCTTTACAGAAAAGTTCAACTTTTTCTTTTACACCCCTACTTCTTTACCCTTATACACTGTTAAAAAATGTATTTGTCTACTTTTATAAACTTTATTTTACATTTAGATAATATGATCGATGTGAGTAAAACATTAAACCGATGTGAGTAAAACATTAAGCTAATGTGAGTAAATGTGAGTAAAACATTAAACCAAGATTCAGGAGCTCTTGGTTACACTGCTGGCTGTCACTGACAACCAGTCTTAAAAAGTATTTGAACATTCTACTCCTCCATTTTCTCATGCACAATTGAGGTGATCTACTCTAGACGATCTTTCAGGCCTGTCCAGCATTACATTTCTACAATTTCAGGGATTCTGAGATTTTTGCGCCATAACAAAAGTTTTTTCTAGCACACTTCTGCCACCTTGTGGACTAGTCTGTTTTTTCTTATTTTCTCAAAAGGAAAAGAAAAATGAAAAGACTTTTTCTAACTCTTATTTGATGCCCAGTTTGAAATATGTAGCACAGATCTAGAGTAATGATGTCATATTCAGGACATGAAAATAGACAGAATTCAGGAGTCAAAAAGAGGCCTTATGATGAAGGGACAATTCTGGGAAATCACAGCTGCTGGCCACAGCAAGGATGCAGCCAGAGATCTGGCAGGAGATGGTGGGCGAATAAGTAGGAGTTTGGGGTTCAGGGTCATGGCATTGGGTTTTGGAAGCTTTCAGTTGGTCAGTTACAAGGCAGAGGATCAAAAGCAGGACTCAGCTGGGAAGGACAGACCAGGGACCTAATTCCTTTTATAAATCAAAAACAAAATTCTAAGCCCCAAACCAACCATCTGAATGTACCCCTCCTCTCAGCCAGGGCATTCCAAAACTAACCTGAAAAATTGGTTCAGGCCATGACAAGAAAGGAGGGTTGAACATGCCTTATTATACCCTCCTCCCTTTTGGAACTCAGGAAAACATGACCAGAATTTAACATCAACACAGACCTTAAGTCTGATACCTATTCTCTCTGAAGCCTGCTACCTGGAGGCTTCATCTACATGATAAAACTTTGGTCTCCACAATCCCTTATTGTAACTCAGACAGATATTTCTATTGATAATAACTCTTTCAACCAATTGCCAATCAGAAAAAGTTTCAATTTGTCTATAATCTGGAGCCCCAGGCCCCCACTTTGAGTTGTCCAACTTTCCCAGGCCAAACAAATGTACATTTTACGTGTATTTGATTGATGTCTCATGTCTCCCTAAAATGTATAAAACTAGGCTGTGCCCTGACTACCCTGGGCACATGTTCTCTGGATCTCCTGAGAGCTTGTCACAGGCCATTGGTCACTTATATTTGGCTCAGAATAAATCTCTTCAAATATTTTACAGAGTTTGACTGTTTTTGTCAACACTTTTGCGGATAGAAAGTGATCATCAGAGGGAGGGAAATGGTAAGAGCCAAGTTGTTAAAATCAGGTTATGAAGTCAGAGTTGTCCAGCAGCTAGGCTGACCTTGTCATCTGTCACATGGAGTCCAGGACAAGGAAGGGGACACGTGGTAGTATGGGGAGGGAGAATGTGTTAGGATGGGGTGGAGGCACTCATACCTGGGTGAGGAAATGAAGGTTAGAAGTCCACTGGTCCCGGACTCTAGGACTTCAGAGGCCTCTGCACACAGTGGAGTCATGGCTGAAGCAGTGCTACTACTAAACAGCACATGAATCCTAGGAGCACAGTCTACTTACTCTTAAGTCTGGGAGTTATTGTTTGTTCCAGATCCAGTTCGACCTCCTGAACTTGTCTGCACTCCATCATCTATACCTCATACCTACTGTTATTCACACCCACAGCAGGCCCATGCCAGCCTGTTCCTAGACTCATAGTGACATCTCTGTGGCTCTCCTTGCTTTGGTCTTACATCCCTACTCCTGCAATCAACCCTCCATGCTGCTACCAGTAGGCTTCTAAAAAGGCTAATCTATCAGCTCCAGACCCTCTGCAGCCTAGCAGACTTCATAGGTGCTCCATTTCCTCTAAGACATGCACTCCTTGTTTGGAAATCAAGGCCTTTCATGACCTAGCTCCAGCTTACTGTCCTCCTTCGTCTCCTCCCATCTCCTGCTTCTTCTTTCTGTGGGTTCTTTCTGTTGAAGAAATCCAACTGTGGCCCTGCCACAGGAAGCAACAGGAAGCAACAGGAAATAACTTCCTGTTGCTTCCTGAATTTGCAGTTTCTATTCTCTCCTAATGGCATACTCTTTCTTGGTCTTCACAGCTTGAAAGATTTTATGCTTCTAGTCTTAGCTAAATACTACCTCATTTGCGACGCTTTTCTTACTCCCCAAGCCAGATTCAAGGATATCCTATGCTCCAAAATTAATTTTGAATATGCTTCCAGTATAGCAATATTCTTGCTCCTTTGTCTTTCTTTTTTTTTTTTCTTCTTGGGACGGAGTCTCGCTCTGCGCCCAGGCTGGAGTGCAGTGGCGCAATCTCGGCTCACTGCAAGCTCCGCCTCCCGGGTTCACGCCATTCTCCTGTCTCAGCCTCTCCGAGTAGCTGGGACTACAGGCGCCCGCCACCACGCCCGGCTAATTTTTTGTATTTTTAGTAGAGACGGGGTTTCACCGTGGTCTCGATCTCCTGACCTCGTGATCCGCCCGCCTCGGCCTCCCAAAGTGCTGGGATTACAAGCGTGAGCCACCGCGCCCGGCCGCTCCTTTGTCTTTCATTTCTGCCTCCCCAGTAGGCTCTGGGAGAAGAGAGACCCATGTCATAAGTTTTGAAGACCCAGGCCCTAGTACATTACCTGCTCCAGAATGCGGAATTAACAGTTTTTTGGATAAATGAATGTGAGGCTCTCATGCTGTCTTTAGCGATCGTAACTTCTACTTCTCTCTCTACGGTGCTAATATTACACCCACAGACTGTGAAAATGTCAGAAACATGTGAAACAACATTGCTTTCATTGCTATCACTAATGCAGTGATTCACTCTCTTCTGCTGGGCTTGGTGGCTTGCACTTGAAATCCCAGCTACTCAGGATGCTGAGGCAGGAAGATCACTTGAGGCCAGGAGTTTGAGACCAGCCTGGGCAACATAGTGAGACCCCAGTCTCTAAAAAATACATAAACTCTCTTCTTTCTAAATTATAGGGTGTCAATGTGAACCTCGTGACAATTAACCGGGTGTCTTCTCTCCACGAGGCATGCCTTGGAGGTCACGTGGCCTGTGCCAAAGCCTTATTGGAAAATGGTGCACACGTGAGTACTGCCCCTGCCCACTTGGGTCTGTCTGGCCAGATGCATCTGTTAATGTTTAACGATAGTTTACCTTCCAGATGGCTTACCCACTGTGGGTATGGGCTGGGCTGGTTCTATCCATGTCCGTATTCCATCATTTAGGCTACTCCTCTCTCTTCAGCTTACACTCCTGTGTGTAAATATTCAGACATGGCAACTCACAGGAACCTTTTGAAACCGTGTTGTTGACCTTAAGAAATCTTTATTGTACCATGTTTTCTTTATGCATTCATCTGTTGATGGACACTTGGGTTGCTTCCAGGTCTTCGCAATTGTGAACAGTGCTGCATCAGACACAGGAGTGCAGATATCTCTTGGATATACTGTTTTCTTTTCTTCTGGGTATATACCCAGCAGTAAGATTGCTGGATCATATGGCAGCTATATTTTTAGTTTTCTGAGGAACCTCCAAACTGTTCCCCATAATGGTTGTACTAATTTGTAATCCCACTAACACTGTATGAGGCTTAATAACAAGATTTTAAAGAACAATAGAAAACACTCTTAATTCAACATCTTAAATGAACAACTATTTTTATTAAGCAAAATTATCAAAATAAATGAGCTTTTAATAAATAATACATTGGGGGAAACCTACAGAATTGAACTTTATCTTATTTTAAATTTATCTCCGAACTTTTTTCAAAGGGTGACTGAGGTGCAATATATAATACAGATATCAGAATAGAATCATAAAATCACAACTTCTAAAAATCTTCTGTATTTAGTTGCCGGATGTTCTTTGATTCTAATTTTGTTGTTTAACTCAGTCCTTGCATTATTTATTTTATTAGCTGCCATGTTTTTAATTGCTTAATGACAATTTAAAAAATTTTATATGGAAATTGGGTTTCTACATGTAGAACTGAATATAAAAGTCTTCCTTGTGAAAACTAATTTTCCTGATGCCATTGTGGTCGTGCATTTTCTTTTTTCATTTTTTTTCTTCTTCTTTTTTTTTAGACAGAGTCTCACTAACACTGTTGCCCAGGCTGGAGTGCAGTGGCACAATCTCAGCTCACTGCAACCTCCGCTTCCCAGATTCGAACGATTCCCCTGCCTCAGCCTCCTGAGTAACTGGGATTACAGGTGCCCGCCACCATGCCCAGCTAATTTTTGTATTTTTAGTACAGATGGGGTTTTGCCATGTTGGCCATGCTGGTTTCAGACTCCTGACCTCAGGTGATCCGCCTGCCTTGGCCTCCCAAAGTGCTGGGATTACAGGCGTGAGCCACCCTGCCCTGCCAAGTGGTCGTGAATTTTCATTAGGTAGTGCTTCTCTAAGTTACCACTTAGTCAGCTCATGGGTAATGAGGAAGGAAGGCTGTGTGAGAGCCATTTCCTTTCAAGCTAGGTGACTGGAGTTACAGGCAGACTGCTGACAATATCAGGTCAGAGAGGAGGTTTTGTTGGGCACAAAGAGAAGAATAAGACATGTTTCCTTGTCTTACCCTTTCTTTGTCAATTTTATAAAGAAACAGCCAATAAATACTGTAGCACACCATTTAACATTTAAATCAGAATGAGAAACGAAATAAGAGAAAGTTGGTCCATCAGTAGAAAGTCCCCCACAATTGGCAGTCCCATGAATACCTCAAACTCACTGCATCTGTAACTGTGCTTATTATGTTCTTCCCTCTGGGACCTGCTCCTCATCTTGGGTTCCTAGTTTCAGAGGCCTGGTGAAACATCCTCTGGGTTTCCCAAGCTGCAAACCTGAGAGTCATCTTATTTCTTTCATCTCCCTATCTAATTAGTGAAAAACTCCTGCTAATTTTACTTTCTAAGTTTTTCCCAAGTCTATCCTCTCCTTTGTCCTACTCCCATAGTCATCTAAATTATTTATTATATTTTCAAAATGATTTCTTTTTGGCCAGGCGCGGTGGCTCACGCCTGTAATCCCAGCACTTTGGGAGGCCGAGGCAGGTGGATCACGAGATCAAGAGATCAAGACCATCCTGGCCAACACGGTGAAGCCCCGTCTCTACTAAAAATACAAAAACTAGCTGGGCATGGTGGCATGCATCTGTAGTCCCAGCTACTCGGGAGGCTAAGGTAGCAGAATCTCTTGAACCCAGGAGGCGGAGGTTGCAGTGAGCTGAGTTCACACCACTGCACTCCAGCCTGGCGACAGAGCAAGACTCCGTCTAAAAAGAAAAAAATAAAAAAATTTCTTTTTGTGTTTGTCTTCCCAATAGAATTCAGCCTACTCAAGGAGAGGCAATTGTTCAGCCTACTCAAGGAGAGGCAATTGCCTTATCATTGTTTCCAAAACATTAGCACTTAGTAGATGCTCAATAAATGTTTGCTGACGTGAACTAAGAGAGAAATTTATAGGAAATCGCACAAGACAACAACTTCCCAGACTGAGGGTGAGGATGATACTTAGTAAAACACAAATCAAACTAGTCCTACCCAATATTTTTTGGAAAAATATAGAAACCCCTAGCAATAAGAATTTACATACATTTTCCCCTGACCTTGTCTGTCTCTGCCATCTTAGCATCTTATCTTCAACTTGCCAGTTTAATGGGGATTAGGCTGGGTGTGGTGGCTCACACCTGTAATCCCTGCCCTTTGGCAGGCTGAGGCAGGAGGATCATTTGAACCCAGGAGTTTGAGACCAGCCTGGGCAACATAGCTAGACCCTGTCTACAAATAATTTTTCTGAATTTGTGGGTCATGGTGGTGCACGCCTGTAGTCCCAGCTGCTCAGGAGGCGGAGGCAGGAGGATCATTTGAGCCTACGAATTTGAGGCTGCAGTGAGCTACGATCATGACACTGCACTCCAGCCTGGATAGCAGAGCAAGACCCTGTTTCACGGGTTATATTGCAACTCTGGAAACAAGTCTTTTTTTGTGTCCAAAGCAAGGACATTTAGAACCCTGATTATCACAAGCACGCATTCTTAGTTGTTGAAGCAAAATTGTTTCACATCAAAAACTTGACTATCCTATATTTCAATGGCATCGGAGGCTCCCTACCACTCCTGCGGTTCCCGATGTTCCTTCCAATCTATTGCTGATACACAAAGATGTCTCCCAGCCCTGCTGGTTCTCATGTGCTTCCCACATCCCTACAAGGTACCAAAGATGGTTGCAGACACCATGTTGATGGCTATTTTCTTTTCTTTTTTTTAATTTAATCTTTTTATTTTATTTATTTATTTATTTATTTATTTTTATTTTTATTTTTTATTATACTTTAAGTTTTAGAGTACACGTGCACAACGTGCAGGTTTGTTACATATGTATACATGTGCCATGTTGGTGTGCTGCACCCATTAACTCGTCATTTACATTGGGTATATCTCCTAATGCTATCCCTCCCCCCTCCCTCCACCCCACAACAGTCTCCGATGTGTGATGTTCCCCTTCCTGTGGAACCAACCCAAATGTCCAACAATGATAGACTGGATTAAGAAAATGTTGATGGCTATTTTCTATGTCCCTTTGGCTTGGTCACGCTATCTCTAGAAGTAACAGCTGGCATGCGTAATTTGCGTGGATTATAGTAGACCAGAGAGGAAGTTGTGGCAAGAAAGACAGTAGATCTGTGGAGAATTGCCAAGGATTTTGTAAGCATGGATTTGGGGACCACAGCTAGCTGATTTCTCCAGTGCTTTTGGTTCCTGCCATATTTGTTCATGATTCAGAGGGAGTCATATTAATGGAAAATGGAAAATGGAAATAATTGTTGTTGCAAATGCTCATTGAGTGCTTACTGGGTGACACGTAATGTTTTAAGTGTTTAACATATAGTAACTCGCTCGATCCACCCATTAACTTCATGAGGTTTCATAATACTGTAAAGATGTGGAGTTCCCTCACTTATTCACCAGCGTGGGGAATTCCTCTAGGCAAATACATAGGAAGACATATTTGGAGATAGTGAGAATGAAATAACAAATCCTCTAGGTCTCTCCTTGCCCATCATTAGGTCAATGGAGTGACAGTTCACGGAGCCACGCCCCTCTTCAATGCTTGCTGCAGTGGCAGTGCTGCATGTGTCAATGTGCTGCTGGAGTTCGGAGCCAAGGCCCAGTTTGAGGTGCACCTGGCCTCGCCTATCCATGAGGCAGTGAAGAGAGGTAAATGAGCCACCACAATGCATGTGAAACATTGATGGGCTCACTCCAATCTGTATGAATCAATGGTCTAGTGTTAGTCATTCAAGGGTGACCCTGATCTTCCTCACCATTAGAATATGTGTGGCCTAGAAATCCCACAGCAGTAACTTCCATTTGCCTAAATCTTCAGGAAATACCAATGTGGCACAAAAGAGCCCTACTTATAACTTCGGAATGCTTTCCTGACTCCGATTTCCCATTTCCTGGGGATGGCCTATTGGCAGGCCTTTCCAGAGCCTCTTTGCTGGTGTTTTGGTGGCAGCTGGTACAGCCAAGGCAGTAGTTCTGACTTCCCTGAATTGTACTATGCTTATGTCTCTGTCCTTAGTAGGCAAGAATAGCTTATCCTCTAAAGCCCATAAAATACCAACCACTAACCTAAAATAAACTATGAAAGTATCTGAAAGCCAAGGCTGATACTATCTCTAATGGAATAGTAAATGTAACTCTTCATAGTAAGTTACACAATCTAGATGGGCTGATGACTTCAAGGTCATAGTTATTGAAAAAAAAAGGCTGCAACTTTCCAAAGTATAGCATTGGTAATCTTGAAGCTGACCCTAGACTCCTGAGTTATCGGTTAATTTCCAAGTGAAGGAAAATAGTAAATTTAAGGAATTTAAAGACTGTATGCACAGACTAGACCTGAACGAGAAGATGCCACTGAAAGGAAAAGGCCATTTGTCAAAGGTCACACGCAAAGAGCAACATTTTGATGATAGCAGGTGAGGGAGTTGTTCTCTTATACTGAGATCAGAAATACAATGGTGAAGTTAAAACACTCTGGAATAGTGATCTTTGCTGGTGTAATTGGAGATGAAATATTTTATTTCAAAAAGCAAAAGTGAAAGATTTGTTCCAGGTTATTAAACATGTCACTTGCCAATTTTTTCCAGTGGATTACTTTAAATGATGCAAAAGACCCAAATCTAAATTTATCTATGTATTTTATGTTCTAAATCTATTTAATACATATTTATTAATTAATAGCTGATGTTAGTCATTTCCCAAACATCATGTAAGTCCTTTAAGTTGTACAGTAATGAACTACTTTGGAAATGATATAAATGTCTGTCTTTCTTTCTTTTTTTTTTTTTTTTTTTTTAGACAGAGTCTCATGCTATTGCCCAGGCTGGAGTGCAGTGGCATGATTTCTGCTCATTGCAACCTCTGGCTCCCGGGTTCAAGCGATTCTCCTGCCTTAGCCTCCCAAGTAGCTGGGATTACAGGTGCCCGCCACCACAACTGGCTAATTTTTGTATTTTTAGTAGAGATGGGGTTTCACCATGTTGGCCACTCTGGTCTCAAACTCCTGACCTCAGGTGACCCACCTGACTCGGCCTCCCAAAGTGCTGGGATTATAGGCATGAGCCACTGTGCTCAGCCATATAAGTCTTTTTTTTTTTTAATTTTTATTTTTTGAGACAGAGTCTTGCTCTGTCTCACAGGCTGGAGTGCAATGGCACAATCTCAGCTCACTGCAACCTCCACCTCCTGGGTTCAAGCAATTCTCCTGCCTCAGCCTCCCAAGTAGCTGAGATTACAGGCACCTGTCACAGTGCCCAGCTAATTTTTGTATTTTTTAGTAAAGACAGGGTTTCATCATGTTAGCCAGGCTGGTCTCAAACTCCTGACCTCAGGTGATCCACCCCCCTCAGCCTTCCAAAGTGCTGGTATTACAAAAAGTCTTTATTAAAAATTTAATATTGATTTGAAGTAAATTTTTGAAGTAAAAATTAATATTATTTGTATTTCCATACAAATGTTTAAAAATTGATAAGTACTGGCAATGGTTTGAATTAATTATGTCTGCAGTGCTTGACTGATTATATTTGGAGATTTTGGTATCTGTGTGCCTATAAAACATATATATGCTCATAATAAACACATAATTTGTGTGTCTCTGTATATTTTTCTGTATTGTAAAAGCATGTTAAGGGTAAATATCCACAGAATGTAAGCATGATTAGCAAATTCATTATTTTATACACTTGTATTAGTGCTAGCTATTTAACTTTTCTGTATTCATTTTTAAAACTTTCTGAGAATATTTAAATTTAACTCAAACTAGGCTGTTTCTTGTTCTTCAAAAAAAAAGACAAGAATTATTCAAAAATATGTATTAAATACCCTGTATTTTCCAAGTAGTTTTAGGGACTTACTAGATATTCTTTCTGGATTCTTATAGCTCTAAACCTCTATGAACAAGCTGAGTCATAGTTTGAGTCCATACCTTGACATATTGATGCTGTAATTCAGGTATAATATTTAATTATGTGAACAAATAGTTTGACTCGACAGTCCTGATTTGTACATTTTAATGCATAGTTATACTTAATTTAGAATTTGTGATAAATCAGGTAGGTCTACGATGAAGCTTACTTTTATGTTATCTACAAAAAATAGGTTGGCTAAATTAATTAGTAATGACATGATATTTTAGGGAGATATTTAAATCTTCAAAGAGAACTAACTCTTTGCAAGCTCCCATCAATACCTCAGAAGCACTCTCTCCTGAACAAAGCATTCACAGGTTGCAAATTTATCATGTCTATCTATTTATTGGGCAAACTCTCAAAAGAGAATGCTTGCTTACATAGTTGTTGTTAGCCACTGAATATGAAAGTGTATTTAAATATATTCTATACTTAAGACTTCTTTATTCTTTCTCATAGGTATTTTCCAGACTAACCAAAATAAGGTTGCAGGCCATATATCCAATCTCACATGCATGGATAAAGAAGAGAATGAGAGATTTGTAATGCAGAGGGGACAGGGTTCTCTTGGGTTTGAGCACTAGCTTTTCAGAGTAATAATAGGCCTAGTCGTTTGTCCCTCTGGGTCTCGTCACTTCCATTTGTAAGATGGTGGCATCATTCTGGAGAGTGATTTCAACTGTGCTACTTGGAGCCCTTAGTTTAGTTAAAGTTAACTTGGGCTGTAAAGAGGAGCTGGAGTGGGGAAGCATGGGCATGCTCCTCTTTTTATTGGTATTATTTTGGTGGTTTCTACCTAAGATTTCCAAAAACAAACACGAAAATGTTTTTCTGCTACAAAAAGAGATCTAGCTTATTTAATTAATTAATTAATTTATTTACTTTGAGACAGAGTCTCACTTTGTCGGCCAGGCTGGAGTGCAGTGGCGCTATCTCGGCTCACTGTAACCTCCACCTCCCAGGTTCAAGCGATTCTCCTGCCTCAGCTTCCCGAGTAGCTGGGATTATGGGTGTGTGCCACCACGCCCAGCTAATTTTTGTATTTTTAGTAGAGATGGGTTTTCACCATGTTGGCCAGGCTGGTCTCGAACTCCTGATCTCAGGTAATCTGCCCGTCTCGGCCTCCCAAAAAGCTGAGATTACAGGCGTGAGCTACCACACCCGGCCAACCTAGGTTATTTCTAAAGCCCATTTCGGATAAGCAATCCTATAATTCTGTTAATATTTAATATGTCCCTTACTTGAGTGAGGGTATCTTGTGTTCCACCAGGTCACAGAGAGTGCATGGAGATCCTGCTGGCAAATAATGTTAACATTGACCATGAGGTACCTCAGCTCGGAACTCCCCTATATGTGGCCTGCACCTACCAGAGGGTAGACTGTGTGAAGAAACTTCTAGAATTAGGTAATTTCCAAAATTATTTTCATGAAGAAACCTGTTAACTTTGTTGGTTTTCTATAGCTTCAAAGATGAAGTTCTTGTCATGGTGGAAAAATGTTCGGTTAGCATTTTATGTTTGAATGCTAAAAACAAAACTTCTCTAGAGAAATGAGTGTCTGTATTTCTCAGTCCTGCTTCCATTTACCTGGTATTGTTCTCCCTGGTCGTCACAAGATGGCTGCCAGCAATACCTGGGCTTACAGCCCTCCTTATCCATACACAGCAAGAAAAAGCATTGGCTCTTTTTGAGTCACATGCCCATTTTTGAATCCCTCATGGGGGCCAAGGGAATACAATACATCGATTGGTTTAGGCCTAGATTTCAGCCTACTCTGCATTTATTAGGCTTCACTGGAAACACAAGAACTGAAACTCACAAGAGGGTGGTTTCCCTTCGGGAAATCTAGGTATGCTTGCCAGGAAGATGCTGGACAGTAAAAACAACAGACATTTGCTACAGGCTAGTTTATATCTATCTTGCTACAGTATCTAGTCATTTTAAAAGCAATTCTAAAAGGCTTATACAGAAACCGATAGTCTGTGGAAAAATGAAATATCTTTTTTTTTTTTTTGAGACGAAGTTTCCCTCTTATTGCCCAGGTTGGAGTGCAATGGCACGACCTCAGCTCACTGCAACCTCCACCTCCAGGGTTCAAGTGATTCTCCAGCCCCAGCCTCCAGAGTAGCTGGGATTACAGGCGCACACCACCACGCCCGGCTAATTTATTGTATTTTTAGTAGAGACAGGGTTTTACCATGTTGGCCAGGCTGGTCTCTAACTCCTGACCTCAGGTGATCCACCCGCCTCAGCCTCCCAAAGTGCTGGGATTACAGGTGTGAGCCACTGTGCCCGGCTGGAAAAATGAAATATCTTGAAACTATTCTTTGGTTAAAGATTCAACAAACAGCCCCTGACAGAAAGGTAGAGATGGTAGTAAAAACCTTTAGTTGCGAATTTTTATCTTGAGGAAATTTTTGTCTTTTTTATTTCCCATCATTTACTATTCTCTATAGTAAGTTCAGAAATCATTTTTAAGCCCCAAATAATATAAATACTAAATAAACTTACTTTATCTTTTGCCCAAAACCTAATAACTATGTAACAGGAGCCTCAAATACTTTATTTTGTATGCCACACAGTTTGTATGGGAAAGCAAGTGTTTAAAATGACTAAAAATATCTAAATTCACTTTTCTCACCAAAGAATTTCAAGTAGTCTTAGTAGGCATTGCTGAGGTTCTAGGCTTAAGTCACATATTTTCAAAGATTTGTCAAGTATGTCATGGTACTTAAAATGTCTTTATATGCAATGACTGTATTTGAAGCTCATGGTGCTTTACATTACCATTTAGTGTTGAATTGTGGCCATCTGTTTTGTTAAGGAGCCAGTGTTGACCATGGCCAGTGGCTGGACACCCCACTCCATGCTGCAGCGAGGCTGTCCAATGTGGAGGTCGTCCACCTACTAACCGACTATGGAGCTAACCTGAAGCGTAGAAATGCTCAGGGCAAAAGTGCGCTTGATCTGGCGGCTCCAAAAAGCAGCGTGGAGCAGGCGCTTTTGCTCCGTGAAGGTAACCAAGGGCTGGGTATACCTTCCTCTTCCATAAGCACATTCTCTCCCCTTCCTGTCTCATCTGTAGCATTTTTTCCTTTTTCTCTTTTTAATTGAAGGTGGCGTTGTGGAAGGTGATAGGCCCTGCCGTCACTGACCTGTCTTCTGGGATTTTATATGCTGTGTATATTCACTAACAACCAAAGGGCATTTACATATAACCAGAGTGTTGCTTTGTATTTTACATAACAAGAAAATAACCAGAAAACCGTCTAGGCGTGGTGGCTCACGCCTGTAATCCCAGCACTTTGGGAGGCTGAGGGCAGATGGATCACAAGGTCAGGAGCTTGAGACCAGCCTGGCCAACATGGTGAAATCCTCTCTCTACTAAAAATACAAAAATTAGCCGGGTGTGGTGGCTGACGCCTGTAGTTCCAGCTACTCGGGAGGCTGAGGCAGGAGAATCACTTGAACCTGGGAGGCAGAGGTTGCAATGAGCAGAGATCACACCACTGCATTCCAGCCTGGGCGACAGAGTGAGACTCTGTCTCAAAAAAAAGGAAACCAGAAAACCTTGTTTATACCCCAGAAATCTTGAATTTCCATTTCTGTCCTGGCATAAGCATATGATTGAGCAAACCAAAACTCTGCTTTGTAATATTGGGAGACAACCTGATGGCAAATTCAAAAGACTTGAGTCAGAGTCAGTAGGGGAGGACACGGAGTATTTCAGAAACCCCACTAAATGGTGAGGTTGCTTGCCTGTTGCCCAGATCAGGGAGTAGGTGGGTCTGCATTCTTCATTGCTTCATTCCCATTTCCACCATGAGCATTAAGAGCAACTACTGATGCCAGAAGAGGTAAGGTGAGCATCTGAAATTCAGAAGAGAACAAATTCAGAAGAGAACCTCTTATGTCTATACAGTAAGAAAATATTTTCTGAGCCTATATTGATTATTTGTGTGCTTGAAGAATATTAAAGATAATTATAATTATTCAGCTTTACGTGTGCCAGGCACTGGGCTAAATTTGAAACATAGATCAATTTCACTGAATTTTTAAAACTTTAGAGCAGTGGGAACTTTATATGGTAGTAGCTGGTTGCTATGCTAGGTACAAATGGGAAAAGAAAAGCATAGACAAAGTCACACAGCTAGCTACATAATAGAATTAGGTAGGATTCTGAGCCATCTGACCCCAGAATGTGCACTTTTTTTTTTTTTTTTTGAGATGGAGTCTCACTCTGTCTCCAGGTTGGAGTGCAGTGGTGCGATCTCGGCTCACTGCAACCTCTGCCTCCCGGGTTCAAGCGATTTTTCTGCCTCAGCCTCCCGAGTAGCTGGGACTACAGGCATGCACCATCACACCCAGCTAATTTTTGTATTTTTAGTAGAGACGGGGTTTCACCATGTTAGCCAGGACAGTCTTGATCTCTTGACCTTGTGATCCGCCCGCCTCGGCCTACCAAAGTGCTGGGATTACAGGCGTGAGCCACTGCACTCGGCCATCAGAATGTGCACTCTTAATGTTATAAGGCCCCAACCCTGAATCTTCTGAAGCAACATTCAGTGAGGAGGGTTTTATTTCACTCACCAGTTCCATTTTGTGAAACCACTCCATCATATATACCTTCCAAGTAGAATGCTTGGTTTTAACCATTTTAGGAATAGTCTTTCTAAATCAGTGCTTCTTAAGATTTAACATGCATATCAGTTCACTTGCGGATTTCCTTAAAATACAGATTCTCATTCAGGAGGTCTAGGATGGGACCTGTGACTCTGCATGTCTAGCAGGCTCCCACGTGATGTTGATGGTGCTGGTCTAAGGACCACACTTTGCATACCACTGGTCTAGATTATTATTGTTGTTGTTATTATTATTATTATTTTAGACGGAGTTTTGCTCTTGTTGCCCAGGCTGGAGTGCAGTGGCGTGATCTTGGCTCACTGCAACCTCCGCCTCCCAGGTTCAAGCAATTCTCCTGCTTCAGCCTCCTGAGTAGCTGCAATTACAGGTGTGCACCACCACACCCAGCTAATTTTTTGTATTTTTAGTAGAGATGGGGTTTCATCATGTTGGCCAGGCTGGTCTCGAACTCCTGACCTCAGGTGATCCACCTGCCTCAGCCTCCCAAAGTGCAGGGATGTCAGGCATGAGCCACCGCGCCTGGCCAGGATTATTTTCAATAGTCTAGATCATTAATCATTGTTCTTTTATTTGAATCTTCACCAGAAGAATTATGATCTTCCTTAGGAGATCCGAGTCTGGAAATACCAGGTACTTTCCAACTGTTAGCAGAGACTATAGTTTATAGAAGTTTTCACATTTCCTATTTTCTTCCATCAAAAATGTTTCTAGGTCTAGGATTTGTAGACCTGGATATCCTGGACAGGGGCTAGCTCCTCTGTCCTTTGTCTTCATAAATATAGCCATTTGCTCTAGAAAGATTAATACCGGCTGGGCACGGTGGCTCACGCCTGTAATCCCATCACTTTGGGAGGCAGAGGTGGGTGGATCACGAGGTCAGGAGTTCAAGACCAGCAAGACCAGCCTGGCTAAGATGGTGAAACCCGGTCTCTACTAAAAATACAAAAATTAGCTGGGTGTGGTGGCACCAGCCTGTAATCCCACCTACTCGGGAGGCTGAGGCAGAGAACTGCCTAAACCCGGGAGGCGGAGGTTGCAGTGAGCAGAGATTGCACCACTGCATTTCAGCCTGGGCAACAGAGTGAGATTCTGTCAAAAAAAAAAAAAAAAAAAAAAAGAAAGAAAGATTAAATACCAACTACATCAGAGTTCACTCTGCTGTCAGTGTCTCTAGGCACTGGACAATTTGTCTACATTACCATTTTGCAGAGGAGGTTAAGTAGGACAACAGGTAGAGAAGTTTTCTATTCTTGCTTCCCAAGATTTTAACTAAGATCAATCGTTTGGTCCTCCAGGTAGCTTTCTATCTCATGGATGCTCCTTGGCAATGTGAAGCCAAATGTTAACCTGGCTATTCGCATATGCAGTCCACCATTTTTCATGGGGTGTGAGATGCTGTTACAGTGGATTTTTTTGAAAAGGAAAACTTTGTGTAGACCAGTAATTAGGTTTTCTTGAAGAGATCTTTACTGATACAGTCAGGTTAGGAAATAATGACTGTGCAACTAGTATTGCAGCCAAAAGCTCATTCATCCTATTCAACCATATTCTGGACTCTCATCAGCTGATTTTCCTTAAGGATTCAGAGCCATTCAAAGCCATGGGCATGATGATTCTGTGAGACTCCATGAGAGTCCATGAGACTGAGTTTCAGGGAACAATAGGGTCTGACTTGAGTCCTTCTTGCAGATCTCTATTGAGCTGGAATCCTTGCAAGAATAAAGGGCCTCTTCAGATTTAAGTTGAGACCCAGCCAGCACCACCTCATGGGCAGCTAGAGCCGGTAGGTCCAGGAATATTTTGAGGGCTGAATCTCTGGCCCCTGGCACATCTCCTAACACTGCCTCTGTCACCACGCAGGTGGAACTTCCTGCTGACACCCTTTCCATATTGTCCCTCTGTTCTGTGGCTCTGTCTTGGAATCCTGCGTGTTCAGTCCTTCCATTTGCATTTTCTCCTTGGCCAGTGTATTACTTTCTTTCTTTCTTTCTTTTCTTTCTTTCTTCTTCTTTTTTTTTTTTTTTTTTGAGACAGAGTTTCGCTCTGTCGCCCAGGCTGGAGTGCAGTGGCGCAATCTCGGCTCACTGCAAGCTCCGCCTCCCAGGTTCACGCCATTCTCCTGCCTCAGCCTCCCGAGTAGCTGGGACTCCAGGCGCCCACCACGCCTGGCTAATTTTGTTTTTGTATTTTTAGTAGAGATGGGGTTTCACCTTGTTAGCCAGGATGGGCTCAATCTCCTGACCTTGTGATCCGCCCACCTCGGCCTCCCAAAGTGCTGGGATTACAGGCATGAGCCACTGTGCCCTGCCCAGTGTATTACTTACATTGGCACATTCAATACATGGATGAGATGCATTCCCTTTAGACCCCACACTTCATTCCTAACTTGCCTCTGGTTAGCTTCATTCTTCAACATTGGTAATCCAAGTACCATTGGAAGATTAACTTAAAGAAATGCATCCCTTCCAGAGGGGCAAATCAGGATCCGCTGTCTGTATTTAGTGTCTGCTACCTCATTCTATAGTTCCTATACAGATCCAGCTTCTCTTCTGCTTTTAGAAAGTTTCCGCCTCTTCCAGTTCTCTGATTTCCCCCTTCCACTATGAAGTTAACACCATTTTTATTTCTCTCTCAGGCCCACCTGCTCTTTCCCAGCTCTGCCGCTTGTGTGTCCGGAAGTGTCTCGGTCGAGCATGTCATCAAGCCATCCACAAGCTACGTCTGCCGGAGCCGCTCGAACGATTCCTCCTATACCAATAGTCCTAAGTGTCCCTGGGAAGATACTTGGAATGACACAGATTGTTGTCTGCTGTACCTAGAGTACCTAATGTAGAAGCTCAACAGCTAGACTCTTAGTACTTCAAATGAGCTCAGTTGAAGTAAATCCCCCATGAGCTAGAACACTTGAGGGGTGGAAACTCCTGGTTGGTTTAATGTTCTCATTAACCAAGGGGCAACTAGAAACCGTTTAGCTTTTAGCTCTTGTTGTTAAGAAACTTAAAAAAACTGTGAAGTAGAGCGAAAACAATAGGCTATTTTTTGATGATTCGGGATCTTCTCATACCTAAAAGTCAACATTCTGAATATTGTATAGACACATATAAATTCAGGTGGATAAGATTATAACAAATGTTAGGTATTCCAAGATATGTTCTTGATTTAATTCCTCCCTTCAGCCCTTCCCCGCTTTTTTTCTTTCTTTCCTTGAATAAATCTGGTATAATTTTGATTTTTCTGTATATAT
>NW_026652282.1:11904637-12038561 GCF_009828535.3 Hylobates moloch | reverse complement strand
ATTATTATTTTTTTTTTTTGAGATGGAGTTTCGCTCTTGTTGCCCAGTCTGGAGTGCAGTGGCGCGATCTCGGCGCACAGCAACCTCCGCCTCCTGGGTTGAAGCAATTCTGCCTCAGCCTCCCAAGTAGTTGGGACTACAGGCATGTGCCACCACGCCCAGCTAATTTTATATTTTTAGTAGAGATGAGGTTTCACCATGTTGGTCAGGCTGGTCTCAAACTGCTGACCTCAGGTAATCCATCAGCCTTAGCCTCCCAAAGTGCTGGGATTACAGGCATGAGCCACCGTGCCTGGTCTAAATGCCGGTTTGGTGTTTAGACCAAAAGTACTGGAAGACCAAAACTGCACAACAATGGCAGTTGTGCCTGGAGGAGTATGCACATTTTCCTATTGGTTGTTTTTATGGTTGCCTTTTGCCCAAGTTCTGTACCTCGGCCTGCCTTCCCCCAACTTGTATCTGATACACTTGTATGATTTTTGCTTCATGTGACAATCATACCCCTCTTGTGGCATTGACAAAGCTACTTTCTATAAGTGTGATGACTGTGAGAAAATAAGGTATTTTCTCCTGCCAATTGGACATTTAAGTCTTAGGTATGAATAGTAAAGTAAGAAGTAACATATTCTTTTCTTTGATCACAAGAGTTGGCAAATTTTTTTTTTTTTTGAGACGGAGTCTCGCTGTCACCCAGGCTGGAGTGCAGTGGCGCGGTCTCGGCCCATTGCAGGCTCCGCCCCCAGGGTTCACGCCATTCTCCTGCCTCAGCCTCCCTAGTAGCTGGGACTACAGGCACCAGCCACCTCGCCCGGCTAATTTTTTGTATTTTTAGTAGAGACGGGGTTTCACCGTGTTAGCCAGGATGGTCTCAATCTTCTGACCTCGTGATCCTCCCGCCTCGGCCTCCCAAAGTGCTGGGATTACAGGCATGAGCCACCGCGCCCGGCCAAGAGTTGGCAAATTTTTTTCAGTAAAGTACCAGATAGTAAATATTTTAGGCCGGGAGGCGGAGGCAGGAGAATGGCGTGAACCCAGGAGGTGGAGCTTGCAGTGACCCGAGATCGCGCCACTGCACTCCAGCCTGGGCGACACAGCAAGACTCCATCTCAAAAAAAAAAAAAAAAGAATTTTAGGCTTTGCGAACCACGCAGTCTCTGTTGGAAGTACCTAACTCTGCTGTTTAGCAGAAAAGCAGTTGTAGACAATATGTAAATGAATGGGCATGGCTGTGTTCTGATAAAACTTTGCTTATGGATGCTGAAATTTGAATTTCACAAAATTTTCATGTGTCACAAAATATTCCTTTGACTTCTTTTAAACCATTAAAAATGTAAACACCATTCCTAGCTACAGAAGCAGGCTGTAGGCTAGATTTGACTCTGTAGGCTACTGTTTGCTGACCCCCTTGTCAAAACTATTATAGAGCTAGGAAATCTAAGAAAAACAATTAAATGTCAGGAAAAGGAGGGTTTTTTTGAGAAAAAAAAATTGGGTGAAACTGTTATTTTTATTACAAATATTATTAAATCCTGTGTGTTACTAAATTCTTACGTTTAAAGAGCAATTATATTAGTTAATAGGTACATTTCAATGTCCTAAAATAATAAAGTACATTTAGGCTTCCTAAAAGGTACATGGAGTCTATTTCTTTTCCCTTGCAGTTTCAAAATTTCCTTTTAATTGTCTCACAAGGTAGAGCCACTTGTGAATATGTTAAAATTTAATAATTGCTTGTTAAAACTTAGCAATTTGGGCCACGCTGACTTTAAAAAAATTGAGAAATTTCATAAACAAGCATAAAAGAACTTAAACACGTGTGCAGTTGAATAAAAAGTGATGATGATGAGAATATTGCCATGTGACTGCCTCCCCAGGTCAGGAAATGGAAAAATAGCACTTTGCTGGCTCCTCCAAAGACTCACCCATCCCTCCCCTTATTGTGCTTTCTAGAACACAATCCTGTCCCTCTTCCACAGGAGTAACCATTATCCCAATTTCCTTGTTTTCTTTATGGTTTTACTCTATATATTATGCCTTCTGAAACAATATGGGGTAGTTTCGCCTAATTTTGAACTTTAAATTGATGTAATCATTCAGTGTGTATGCTGTTGGATTTTGCTTCTTTTGCTCAATATTATTTTTGCAAGCATCACCCTTGTAGTGCTTGCCATTATAATTTGTTGGGTGTAATCTTTCTGCTGAAAGATTATATCAGTTTATTAATTCAGTCCATTGTTGATGGACATTTGGTTTGTTTGCAGTTTTTGACTATTATGACCAATGCTGTTGTGAATATTCTTGTATATTTATATAGATGTATATATACCTAAGAGTCAAATTGCTGAGTCATAGGCATATGCATTGCCAGCTCTAATAGATACAGTCAAACTGTTTTCCTGAGTGGTTATACCATATCACACTCCCACCAGTAGTGTGGCAGTTTTTTTTTGTTTTTTAAAGTCAATATAAACACCTTAGTGTAACATCTGATTTGAGCCAGGTCAACTTTGTCATAGTACTGGAATGGTGGCTGAAAAACAGCCCCAGGGCACTGTTGCTTTGCACCCCTTACTCTGACTATTTCCCCTCCTTCAGGGGTGGCCTGTGAACATCATCACGGCAGATCATGTTTCCCCACTCCATGAAGCCTGTCTTGGAGGTCATCCCTCTTGTGTAAAGATTTTATTAAAGCATGGAGCTCAGGTAAAGGCAGCTGAAACAACATCTTAGAAACCAAGAATGAAAAATGACTATGTATATCCCTTCTGAATAACTTCCAGCACTTTTGATTAGACCGATTTGAAATACGAAGACAGTTGTTTTTCAAGAAAATTATGTTCATCAGGCTTGTTTGCTTTAGTGATAGATGGATGAAATACTAAATTTTTAGTCACGCTTACACTCTATATCATTTTCTTTATCATACACTACTAATAAATGTTGTTAGACTTGTGTCTTCATTGTTATGGCCGGAAGGTAATGAAATATTGTGGAAAGCACACATTTGCCTGGGATGGCTAGGATGTCTGAGGAGACAGAAAATCTATGTGGTCATTCATCCTTTAGCTGGCAACCTGGACTTGTTTCACATGGTAGCAGGGATTGCAAGAGCAGCAAAAATGGACCTGTTTTGTGTTAGGCAACTGAATGGTGGGTTGGGGGAAATTCTGGGCTTGCTATCTTCTGGCAACAGCAAGTGCAAAGTCCCAGAAATGATAGTCAGCAATTTTTATATCTTGAAGTCATTCCTTATGGCAGGACAGTAGAGTAGGTGAGAGAGTTCGGAACATAAGCAACCTTGTCCATGCCAAAAAGAGAATGGGCTTTGTCCTGAGATCAGTAAAGAGCCAGAGGTGAGTGCGTTGCCAGATTTATATTTGGGTTAAGAAAACATTCAAAACTTGGAACCAGGGAACGTGTCAAGGTGAAGCAAGAGACACCTAGGGTACAAACTTGAAAGAGGTGCTCGCTCTCAGGGTCCTGCACTATTTGTGTGACTCCAAAAATGACTATGTCCTTAAATTTTTTACCCTGGGCAACTTTTGTGCCTCACTCTAGTCCTGGCCCTGCTTGGAAGTAGAGTTTGAGAATGAATTCATTGTCTTCACAATATCATTGCTTAAAAGATTCACCAAATAATCATTTAATGATATACAAGAATGTGTCT
This sequence comes from Hylobates moloch, assembly GCF_009828535.3. Taxonomy (NCBI): domain Eukaryota; kingdom Metazoa; phylum Chordata; class Mammalia; order Primates; family Hylobatidae; genus Hylobates; species Hylobates moloch. The sequence goes on along the minus strand of NW_026652282.1, from coordinate 12,034,894 downwards.
GCATTTGGCTTCTTTATTCACTACTTAATTATAGCCCAAACACTGTGAAGTTAGACATTAACTTCGAAATTTCTGTCTGATTTCCAACATTAGAAAAGATAGCCTCAAAGATTATAGTTTTACGGCCCTATAGGACATTAACCAGTTTTTATGTTTTTATTTTTTTTAATTTTTGAGATGGAGTCTCGCTCTGTCACCCAGGCTGGAGTACAGTGGCACAAACTCGGCTCCCTGCAACCTCTGCCTCCGGGGTTCGAGTGATACTCCTGCCTCAGCCTCCTGAGTAGCTGGGATTATAGGCACGCACCACCACACTTGGCTCATTTTTGTATTTTTAGTAGAGATGGGGTTTCGTCATGTTATCATGTTGCCCAGGTTGGTCTCGAACTTCCGACCTCAGGTGACTCGCCCACCTTGGTCTCCCAAAGTGCTGGGATTGCAGGTGTGAGCCACCGTGCCTGGCGGAGTTTTGTATCTATTAGCAAATATATTTCAGCAGTCCATTGACTATATAAGTTTTTCTTTCTTTGTTTTTTTGAGATGGAGTCTCACTCTGTCACCCAGGCTGGAGTGCAGTGGCGTGATCTCGGCTCACTGCAACCTCTGCCTCCCGGGTTCAAGTAATTCTCCTGCCTCAGCCTCCCGAGTAGCTGGGACTACAGGCGCATGCTGCCATGCTGGGCTAATTTTTTGTATTTTAATAGGGACCGGGTTTCACCATGTTGCCCAGGCTGGTCTCGAATTCCTGAGCTCAGGCAATCCGCCTGCCTCGGCCTCCCAAAGTGCTGGGATTATAGACGTGAGCCACTGCACCTGGCCAAATGTTTTTTTGAGCCAGCCTTACCATCTTACTGGTTCCCTCATTAATGAATGAGTTGAATAAAATATTTGGTATGTGTTAATTCTATATTTGTATGAAAGTCAAGTTTTTTAAAGTTTTCTAAATTATACTTTAAGAATATGCTAAATTATACAATTAATAATTTCAACAATTTCCTCACAGCAGCAAGAGTAATCTTCTTGCACCCGTTAAGAAATTGAATTGGTGTGGGATGGGACTAGGAAAGAAGTTTAAAATAGGGATTAGTTTGTAAGTGATTGAAATTATCCTAACTAGTTTCAAAGTTCACGTTCCTGGGGAGGTCATGGAGGAGATAGAACATTGAGTAACATTTTCGATGCTTTATAGCCACTCCCTAATTCCATTTTTCACAAAAACCTGTGGAATTTGGTACTTATTTCTCCATTTTATAGCTGAGGAATTTAAGGCTCAGAGATGTTAAATAACATCTTCAGAGTGGTGGACCCTACATTTGAACCCAAAACATCCCCCTTCCTGTCTTCATCCTGGAGCTTCTTTTTCCAGGTGAATGGTATGACAGCAGACTGGCACACTCCACTGTTTAATGCTTGTGTCAGCGGCAGCCAGGATTGTGTGAATTTGCTTCTGCAGCACGGAGCCAGCGTTCAACCTGAGAGTGATCTGGCATCCCCCATCCATGAAGCTGTTAGGAGAGGTAAATCCGTTGAGAATTTTTTTTTCTACCCACTCCTTCAAGGGACATCTTACTGCTGAAAGAAAGAAAGAAAAGGAGGTATATTTTAGAGCAGTAGTTCTCAAAATGGAGTCCCAGGACTGGAAGCATCAGCATGACCTGGCCTGTACATGCAGATTCTTGGGCCTCACTCCAGCCACATTGAATCAGTAACTCTGGGGATGGGGCTCAGCCATCTTTATTTTGTTTAATAAGCCCTCCAGCTGCTTTCTGGTGCACAGTAAGTTTGTGTGCCTCCCTTTTAGAGCATTTTGAATGTTTTTCGCTGCTGTATTACTGGAACAGGGCTTGGCACATAGTAGACTATCCATCAATATTTGTGGAATCCGTTGTTATACCCGTGACCTTACAGAAATCAAGTTATTTCATAAAACAAATCATATTCTTCTATTTCAGGACCTTAAAGAACATTGTCTCAGTGACACTTAAGTTTGCCAAATGAAATAAGCTTTCAATTTTTGAAACTATATGATGATGTATACAGTTTGGGATAATTCTTTTCATTAAAGCCATAATTTTTCTGATAGTCTTAGCTCATAAAACCACAAGTTTTTATTTTCTCCAATATTTATCATCATCATAATGACCATACCTTGCCAGAGGGCTTTCTGTTTCTCCAGTGGCTTTCACAGAATGGCTTCCCATTTGACTGGACCAACCCACTTACAATGATCTCCCAAAGCATTAATATTTATTTATTGAGAACATCTTAACTCATCATATTCGCTGCATACATAGAACTAAAATATAGCAAGAGAAACGTAGAGGAGAAATGTCGAAAATATGACATTCTGGACCAAGGAAGTGTGATTCAGCTTTCGCCTAGTTTTTCAGATTGGTCCCTGCTCATGTTGGATTTGGCAGTTTCTTCTAAGCCTTGCCTATACCCGCTGTGGCCTGTTTTCTCCCGGGCCTGCCTTTGGAGAGGTTGTAAGTTTCCTTCCCCGTCCCGTGGCCCACACTGTGCCCTTTATTCTTCAGATCCACCTTCGGGTCCTGTTCCTCCACATCTCTCCCCAACTCTCACTTTAATTTCTGTACTTAGACAAACTACAAAGCTACAAACAATTGAAAAAGGTGGATGGTTGCTGGTTGGTTACCGTGGCTAGTAAACTCAAATGGAGTTTCACCCGTAGTTGCAGATTGCATCCTATGGTCAAACCATTTAATTGATAGCAGTGGTTAAAATCACTCCTGATTTGGCTGGGCCTGGTGGCTCACGCCTGTTATCCCAGCACTTTGGGAGGCCGAGGCGGGCGGATCACGAGGTCAGGAGATTGAGACCATACTGGCTAACACGGTGAAACGCCGTCTCTACTAAAAATACAAAAAAAAAAATAGCAGGGCGCGGTGGCGGGCGCCTGTAGTACCAGCTATTCAGGAGGCTGAGGCAGGAGAATGGCGTGAGCCCGGGAGGTGGAGCTTGCAGTGAGCCGAGATTGCGCCACTGCACTCCAGCCTGGGGGACAGAGCGAGACTCTTGTCTCTAAAATAAAATGAAATGAAATAAAATAAAACCACTCCTGATTCTAATTAAAGGAAATAGCTTTTGGTCCCCTGGATAAGCTGCTGCCAAATTTAATGCAAAATGGGGATGGCATTGTCTTTCTAGCTAAGGGAACTTGTATTGTAACTGTTTTTCTTTCTGCTTTGGGCTGCAGGCCACCTGGAGTGTGTCAACTCTCTTATAGCTTATGGGGGCAACATTGACCATAAGATCAGCCACCTGGGCACTCCACTCTATTTGGCTTGTGAAAACCAACAGAGAGCCTGTGTCAAGAAGCTTCTGGAGTCAGGTAAAGCAAAAAGCAAACCAAAACCAGAAAAGAAAACGAAAAGTAAATTAAATGTATTTTAAACATCTTACTGCTGTAGGAGAGAAATTAGTGTGGGCAATGGAGTTGGACAAGGTCAGGGTTCATATTGACTGTGTTCCCTTGGGGAATTATTTCACACTGTTTAAACTTTAGTTCTCTCACTTGTAACGAGGATGAGGATGATGATGATGATGATGATGATGATGCCTCTTCTCAGGGTGGTCCTCAATGATTATTAGTTTCTCCTCCCTTTCCTCTGTCTCCCTCCATTTGGTCAGTCACATTATTAAGCCCTGCATAACTTGCAAAGCTGTTGGATTAGTGTTGAATCTTCCTATTTGGGGCCTTAAGCAGTTCTCTCTGATTTAGATGTTGAACTTGCCCCATTGCAAATATTATATTTTCCTTGAAAAGGCCTATGTACCCTTACTTCTTTTCACCTCCCTGCTGTTGTCCAGCCCCCTTCTCAACACCTGGAACACCATTTCATCACCTCTTCAATTATCTGTGTCCTATTTATTCTTTAAGTCTTCAGTAATCTGTTTCCCAGTGAATGTTGTTATAGTCCTTATTGCCTCCTACTCATCTGGCAGGCATTGCTATGAATTAAGAGATGCAGTCTCTGTCTCTCCCCCACCGCCCACCCCACCTCTGCCACTCTGGGCAGATTTTAAGCCTCTAGCCCGGAAAGGGCCATGTTTGATATCCCTCACAAAGTCAAGAACAATACAAGACCAGATCAGTTAACATTTGTTGAGTGGACATAGATTTTCATTTTACCAGAGGGATGGCAGCTCATGCAAAGCCACATGTTCCTACATGTCACAGTGAGAGCCAGGATCTGGGCTGGGGTGGGGATTTGTTAAGAGTGTAGGAGTGGAATTGGGTGCGGACAGTCCTAGAAATCCACCTTACTCCTGAAGGGGAGAACTTTGCCACCTTCCCTGTGATCTTGGGATTGCCCAGTCCGATCCAGGGGATACCCCATGAGTTGGTTGCTTTTCAAAGTCCAAATCACCAGTCCCAAGTGCCTGGTTTTACACCCTGTGGCAGCTGCACACCAGGTGAGTTTGGCTGCTTGGTGTAGGCTGGATTTCAGCATCTAGCCTCTCCGTCAGGCTGTACTGGCTAATACTTAGTTTCCATTAATAATAATGTGGAGCTTTTATGTCACTAGGATTTTTCTTATATGCATCATGCCTATGTACAGTGCTGAAAGGCAAATTTTTAACTTTCTATGCTATATTCCTCATGCTGTACATTCAATAACATTATCAGGTGGGATTTTCCCCACATTATTAAATGGAATCAAATCATCTCCCATTTTTCCAGAATTGCTGTGCTCAATATGGATCCCCTCTTGTTAGGAAATTTTGGGGCTCGGGGCTTTGAAAAGGGGGATGGTTGGATTCTGCTCCTTGCTGATTCTTTTTTGTTCTTGTGACTGTTTAGGAGCGGACGTGAACCAAGGGAAAGGTCAGGATTCCCCACTTCATGCAGTGGCCAGGACAGCCAGTGAAGAGCTGGCCTGCCTGCTCATGGATTTTGGAGCAGACACCCAGGCCAAGAATGCTGAAGGCAAACGTCCTGTGGAGCTGGTGCCTCCAGAGAGCCCTTTGGCCCAGCTCTTCTTGGAGAGAGAAGGTGCTTCTTTGCCAAAACCTAAGCCCTAATCTGTTGACATCCCTTGAGGCTCTAGTAGAAGGCAGGTATTTGGGAATTTCTGGCTCCCATTCTTATAAAAAGATCATCCTCTGACATCACCAAATCTGGGGAAGTTGAGATAATTCAATATTCAATGAGATACAGTACTGGTCACAGTACAGTAAATAACCGTCCTGCTATTTAGCATATTGGATACAGGTTTTTGGGATGATCTAATATTCATTATGGGGTAGGCCAGCTTTTTAAAAATTAAGATACTGTTTTAAAATTATAGTATTACCTTTATTTAAAACATGCTTGAGAATGAGGCAGCAGAGGCCTCTTTGGGGTTGTATGAGGCCCCAGGACATCTTGCTGAACCACAGATGGGCCAGACTACTGGACACTTGGTTTCTGGGCTTAAAATGCAGCTCTTTAAGAGTTTAGGGTTCACACCAATCCAAAGATATTTACTATTATAAATTAACCAATGATAAGTCCACACTTCTCTATAAGTAAGAACTGAGACTCCCAACTCGAGCAATGAAATATTGTGGTTGAGCAGTGTGTATGGAAGTAGGGCTTTGAGGCCTGGGCTGGGGAACAAAGACACCTCAAGCTGGGGAGCCACCCTCTTGCAATCATCATGGGCTCAGAGGCAGTTGAGCAACCAGCTCAGTACTTATTTTCTTTCTGTCACTGCAACGCCTCCAGGTTCACCATTCTCTGCCTACCTCGATAGTGGGAACAGGCCCCCACCAGCCCGTTATTTTTGTTTCACCGTGGTCTCGATCTCTTGACCTAGTGAACCGCCCGCCTCGACCTCCCAAAGTGCTGGGATTACAAGCATGAGCCACTGCGCCCCGCCCAGTACTTCTTTTCTTATCGGAGTGTGGACTCTGAAGTCTTAGGGATTCTGGGACTTTGAAGCAGGCCTTCCTACCAGAAGGATTCTGATGTTATACAGTCTAGTTATTTTCTCCCCACATGATGAGCAGTAAGGTTGGCTTTGGGCAGAACTGTAAAGTGGGCTAAGGAATCCTTCTTCCTTCTACTCTCACTGCCCCAGGGTACTTGCAGTCAAGTCCCCGCCTGGGGGCATGCCAAACAAGGCCCATGCTCCTGATCAGTGCAGGTCAGGTAGAAAAGACTGACTCCAGGCACAAGAAACAGTCCAGTAGAGGCCCCTTTCAGTTAAGCAGTGGGATAATCACGGAGCAGTTCTATCTGTATCTTAATAATTACTTGTTTTGAAAAAGTTCTATGTCTACAAGGCCCATAAAAATATCTTAATTTTTAAAAAATCAGAATAAAAAATGAATAGAACAACACGGAGTGTAATCATCTTTATACCAAATTTTTAATTGTTTTAATTGAGAAAGGGATCCACAAAGGCAAAAGTGCCTCAAGTCCCCCTTAGTCATAATATAGGGCATACGTTAATGTAGGATGTGTATGTCCCCTCCTCCATCAAACAACCTCATAGCATCCTCAAATTGCCTCCCCTGGCTTTTCCCTTCTGCTTTGTTTCCCAAAGACATTCCTAGAGACACTAATTACTTTAATTGTGAATTTATGTTTTGCAAGGTGACAGTGTGGCCAACGATCCCACTAGTTTATGAGGTGTCATTTGCTGCTGGAGAGAATCACCACTTGTTTTGCCTCCATGAGTCACTTTTGGGGTTTTGGTGTAGTCACCTCTCAGAGGGCTCGGAGCCCACAGGAAATGGGGTCAGGCAAGTGCAGAAAACTAGACCTGTGGATTGCTCACAGCAGTTTCTGTCTCTGGGTGCCCCTAAATTCATTTGCTTCAGTCCACCTGTTTCTCTGTTTCCTGGGGAAGGGAATTTACTCTATTACTGTCCTCTTTCAATGGTATGGCAACAGGAGAATGTTGGTAAAACCCAACCATGTTCTGAACTGGGCTTTGCGTGGGTGTTAGGAAAGGTAAGATTTTCCCTTTTTCTGAGAAAAGGGAGAAGATTTCAAGAATATTACCACCTCACCCTTGATAAGCATCTAAAGCAGTGTTTGCTCAATTAAAACCTAGACATACTGTCAGCCCAGCACGACCGCAGCCCCCATCCCCCTCACCCAGTGCACTTTGGCTTTAAAACATCAAAGGTTGTTGCTGGCCGGGTGCGGTGGCTCACGCCGGTAATCTCTGCACTTTGGGAGGCCAAGGTGGGCGGATCACGAGGTCAGGAGATCGAGACCATCCTGGCTAACACGGTGAAACCCCGTTTCTACTAAAAATACAAAAAAATTAGCCGGGCGTGGTGGCAGGCGCCTGTAGTCCCAGGTACTCGGGAGGCTGAGGCAGGAGAATGGTGTGAACCTGGGAGGTGGAGCTTGCAGTGAGCCGAGATCACACCACTGCACTCCAGCCTGGGAGACAGAGCCAGACTCCGTCTCAAAAAACAAAAAACAAAACATCAATGGTTGTTTCTGGGGAAAAAAGAAATCAAGGCCCAAAGGAATATGCCAATTCATAAATATACAATTAGCTGGTTTTATTATCGAGCAAAGCAAACCCCTTGAATGTTTGCAGGTGCCAGCAAGTGACTGCAAATCTGTAGTGGGTTTTCCGCTCTGTGTCTATGGACTTGAAGCTACAGTTGTTTTGCATTGTCTTACTTGTAGTAAACAGCAGCATTCAGTTGGCATCAGTAGTTATTAATACACTGAGTTTCCTGTGACATCCCGCTTTTCTTAATTCTCTATCAGGCCTGCTCTGAGATCTTGTTATTTGTAATGCTTTATCAGTACCTCCTACGGTTGCCTCTGACAGTGTTTCTAGCACAGATGATCAGTCACATCTTTCAACATTCCTTAGTGAGGTTAGATTAGGTTCAGTTTCCCCACAGTGTGCTTTTTGCTGCTCATTAATATGTGCCTTGGGAACACTGGGAAGCCGTTCATTATTATATGCTTTGAGTATACTGGGCATAATCTCGTAGGTGCCTTACTCCAACAGGGCCCCTCTGTTAGGGCCTGGTTTAAAATACTGCAAGTATTTTTTTGATTGTATATGTGTCGAGTTCCATCTCTCCCTGTTCTCCATCACCTTGAGAGAGAAGTTAACTCGGTTGATCTGTAGTCGGTGGTGAAGCCATAGGAAAACAGAGACCACAGTATCCTTTTGGCTGTATTCTCAACCCTGACCGCACGCTCAGATGACCTCGGGCGCATGCCTTTAGAATATCCAGATGCTTGGGCTTCACCCAACAATAATTGAAGCAATATCTCTGGTTGGGGGGACTCAGCGTCCATGTAGTTGAATGTGCCCCCACCCCAGGTGAGTCTGAAGTGCTACCTGGATTGAGGGTTACGGCTTTATGGAGTTCTTGAGGGTATATCGTTTTGCTTTTTCAAAAATAACCAAAAGAAGATTCCCATTACAATTTGATGCAGGAACGGGGGTTGGGGGGCATGGGAAATCATTCATTCCCCATCCTTTTGCCCTATAACAGAGTTTCTCAACCTTGACACTATTGACATTTTGGATCAGTTGAGGGCTGTCCTGTGTACTTCGGGATGTTTAGAAGCATGCTTGGCCTCTCCCATTAGATGCCAGTAGCACCCTTCCTCAAGTTTTGGCAACCAAAAATGTCTCCAGACACTGCCAAATGTCCCCTGAGGAGCAAAATGATCTCCTCCTCCTTTCCTTCCCTGAGCCTCCTCCCAGTTGTGAACCACTGTCCTAAAACGTAAACTGTTGGGTGTTCCCTAAGTAAGGTTTGTGCTAGCTAGTTCACTTTTCACCTGTGAATTGAAGCACTGGAATAGCTCTGAATACAGGATATAAAAACAAACACGACTTAACATACTCTTAGGATTCACTGTGAGGTCATTATATTTGAATACCGTAAATTGCTCAAGTTATGAAATAAAAATGTTTGCATCTGGAAATATGCCCTTATTTTTAAAGGTAAAAGATAAGGACACCATTAAACATAAATTTTATTTTTATTATTGGAATTTTTGTATAGCTGTATAATTCCCAAGTTAGCTTATTTAAGCTCCATTAGTGAGGCTAAGCTTTAAATTTCTTTTACTCTGTTCTAAATTAAAACCTAACAAGCTTATTTCAATTAGCTACCGGAAAAAAGAGAACATAGCCTAAAAATGCCTTCTACAAAAAAAACCCCAGAAAATGGTCTTAAATAGTTCAATATTATTTCCTTATAGCAATGTTCTATCTTGTATGTTTTTTTTTTTTTTTAAAAGGAGAAGTCTTAGATCAATAACACCATTGTATGACTTGTCTTGTGATCTTTCTCCAGGGCCCCCTTCTTTGATGCAGTTGTGCCGCCTTAGAATTCGGAAGTGCTTTGGAATCCAGCAGCATCATAAGATAACCAAACTCGTCCTCCCGGAGGATCTGAAACAGTTTCTCCTGCATCTTTAAATGCATCAAGGGAATGGATTCACAAACGACGTGAAAACATTATTGAGTGTTGTAGCCACTAGAATTTTAAAATCAAGTTGGATTTATAGAGTTTGACTAGGTTTTTCGATTAGATTTGTATTTGTTATAAATTTGTTTATAGAGTGTGACTAATTTTTTTTCTATTCCATTTGTATTTGTTAAACTCTGAAGCCAGGGTTGAAACACACTGCATACATTTGTATTATTAGTTAGAAGGCATGAAGACTTTTTTCCCTGCTTGGAGTGTCATAAGTTATTGTTTTGCATAACCACTGCCTGCCAAGCACTTTCTGCATCATCTAATTTAGCCCTCACGGCAACTGGGTCAAGATGTCCAGTTTTCCAGAGCAAGGATAGAGGAGTCAAATTCAAATACAGGTTTTCTGACATTAAGTTATGTGATGACTTGATCGAGGCAGGATTTTCCAGCATCACTATCCTTGTTCCATCTCTGCTATATGGGAATGAAAATAAAGAAATATATTTCTTGGTTTGTCTAATTTGTTTTAACCTTCCCTGTTCTTATGACAAAACCACTACTGTCCTAGCATAGTGTGGGGGCCAGTTCTTTTTTTCAACCAAAACACTATGCATATTAAGCATATTCTAGAACCTTGCTGCTTAATACAGCAGCCACTAGTTCAGTGGTTCTCCACTGGGGTTAATTTTGTTACCCAGGGATGTTCAACAATAACTGGAGACATTTTGTTTGTCACAACTGAGGAGGGGTGCTACAGGCATGTAGTGGGTAGAGGTCTGGAATGCTGCAAAGCCTCTTACAATGTACAGGACAGCCCCACCACAAAGAACCTTCCAGTCCAAAATGTTAATACTGTAGTGCCCAGGTTGAGAAACCCTGCTGTAGCCATGTGCCTATTTAAAAATGTAAATTAATTAAAATTAGGTAAAATTAAAAATTCAGTTTCTCAGTGTCATTAGCCACATTTCAGGTATAAAATATGCACAAATGGCTAGTGGCTACTGTATTGAACAGTGCAGGTACAGATTATTGCAGAAGAAAGTTCCATTGCCCCATTGAACAGATTTCTATTGGACAGTGCTCTTTGGAGGCTCGATGAATGGATTTTTACGCCGTTCAGTTTCAGATTTACAGGAACACCGGTATAATTTAGTAATGATGGTTGTCGTTTCAGTTATCTCTCTGAGAGACGAATTTGGGTCTCCATTGCATCAATCGAAAGAAAATATTGTAACTCCTTGAGTCAAATCCTTACCTGTAAGATTACATATGGTCTAGATGATCTCTAAATCTATTTCCAATATAATTTTTCTGTAATTTTTAATTTAATTTGCTATATGAAAGACTCCAGAATATTAGTCTAAAATGCACAGCTAGTTCCCCAGCAGATGGCACTGTTGTCACATAGTCACTTAAGCGAAAGGTTTGCTCCTCATAAATGACCCATCATAAAATGGTTTACAACATAAGCTCTGGAAATTTCCATTCAAGAATGAAAACTTTGTAGTGGTAGATTCCACTGACACCGGGTTTCCTTCTCTTCCTATGTACACAATAATTCAAATGCTACTTTACAGAGCTTTATCTCTCCTACTTTTTAACAGAACTTTACCTCCTACTTTAAAAAAAATTCATCTGATCATGTTTACATGTACTGCTTAGGATTTACGCAGTTAATTAACATCAACATCCTGTCACTAGGTGATTCATTTAGTTCATATACTTAGAAAATATGTGATGAATTCCCATGTCTTTATCAGGCGCTATTCTAGGCACCAGGGTGGTAAGGAATGCGACAGGTAAATATACTTGATTTCTTGGATGTTACGCTCTGGTCAGAGTCATCTGCTAAGGGGTGAGGAGCTATAGACATTTTGTTATGGTTTTCTTTTTGAAAGCACCGGTTTAGAAAACAGCATGGTTTCTCACATAAAATGTATGAGACCCTTGCTTATGTTAATCTTCCCTCAGTCAAATCCACCGAGTTTAACCCAGAACGGTAACAATTATTAGAACAGTATTTTTTTCTTCATAGATAGTCCAGGCAATTAATTAATTTGCAAGTCCATATAATAGATGGTCATCCCTACAGATAGGAAAAATACCGTTACACTTCACTCGTAGCAATTTAGGAAAATTTCAAATGACCTCACTTAGCCATGCTCAAAAAGAATATTATATTTAAATAATCTGTTATGAATCTACATGTGGTTATATTTATAAGTGGCATATACCTTTGAATGCTTTATCATTCCAACCTGGCATACCTCATAAATTCTATCATCAAAGCTGGTTAAGTGGCATTGAATAGACCTTACCTTTATGAATGATGGACATAAACTGATGAACCCATCTTTTTAAAATGATCATTTTGTCTGTTTTTAGATGGCAAACAACACATTTATTGTCAACCAATCTCATTGTCATTGTACTACATATTCCTTGCTTTTATTCAGTACACATGCTGGCTACTTGGTGGCCATCGCTAGCACAACTCATGTTACAATGAAAGAGGAAGGCAAGAGGAAGGGACCAGGAAAGGATGGCTTATTTCTTCAGGGTTTGTAATGGGGCTAATTGACATGGGCTGATACTGCGTGTGCCAGGTCGCAGTGGCCAGCCATTAAGCAGACATTAGGGGCTCAGAAATGAGGGTCTAAGATGTGCTCAGCTGCCTACTCTGGAGCATGAGGTTTCAGCCTTCATAATATGATAAAAGCCCAGCATTAGGGCTTCAGCCTCAGACGAGGCCAGCATCAAAACCAACTAAATAATAGCTCCCATTCTAGATGGCTTGCTGAAAGCTAGACATGATGCATTAGTGATTTATAAACCTTCCCTCAAACCCTCATAGTTCTTATCCCGATTTTATGGATGGGGGTGCAGAGGGGTTAAGGAACTTAACAAAGTCAGTAGGTGTTAATGCAGAAGTTTAATGCAGAAGCCAGAGCTGTTAATCAGTACACACTCCACCTTCTCTTTTCTTCAATGAATCCCAGAGTGCTCGTCACTAGGTCCTAAAAACACCCTGCTTAATTTCCTGGTAGGTCTTGGAAAGGAGGTGGAGCCCAGTCTGTAGGTCAGAGGTCCCAGTGTGATACCGGGAGGCTGTGCCTCCTGAGGCAAATGGGTAAGCTTTGTTCTGCCAGTGAGGCTGACATGCAGCAAGACCAAACCTAACATGGCAAATGAACTTTCTTCTGAACTGGTATTATTTTGGAATGACTTAGTGACAAAGTCTTTCCCTGTAATGTGGGAGGGTGGAGGAGAAGCTTCCTGGGCTTTGGACAAAATTGGCTGCTTATTTCCTAATTGCATATTTCTTTTCTTTCCTCTGTAATAGTTTTCTATTGCGTGTAACCCATTGATTATCTTGTGCCAATTGATTATCTCGTGCCAATTGATTATCTCGTAATTTCTGTAGGTCAGAATTTCAGGGATGGGATGGCTGCATTCTCGGCTTTGGGGTCTCACATGGCTGCAATCAAGGTGTTGGCTAGGGCAACTGTTTTCATCTGGGGCTCAGAGGTCTTCTGAGCTCACTGGTTGTTGGCAGAATTCAGTTCCTTGCAGTTGTAGGACTGAGGTCTCTCTTGTCCTGCTAGTTGTCAGCCGAGATTGCTCTCATCGTCTAGAGATCACCCACAGTTTTTTGACATGTGGCACTTTCCATAGGATATTCTTAATGTGGATGTGCACTTTCTTCCAGGCCAGGTGGAGTGCATCTCCTTGACTTCCTACCTTGTGACCAGCTGGCTGGCAAAAGCTCTGCTTCTAAAGGGCTCACCTGATTAGGACAGGCCCACCCTGTAATTTGGGACCTTAATTATATCTTCAAAATCACTTCAAAGCACCACCTAGCATAGTGTTTGATTGAATAACTGGCAAAAGAAGTATGTACACCAGAGGCTTAGAATCTTGGGGGCATCTTAGAATTCTGCCCACCAAACCTGTTAATACCTAATAGCCATCAGTTCTGTGTTGACTTGTCTGAAGTACAATACATAATACCATAATTATGATTCTTTTTTTTTTTTTTGACACACAGCATCTTGCTCTGTCACGCAGGCTGGAGTGCATTGGCGCTAGCTCAGCTCACTGCAACCTCTGCCTCCTGGATTCGAGCAATTCTCCTGCCTCAGCCTCCCAAGTAGCTGGAACTACAGGCGCAGGCCACCACGCCTGGCTAATTTTTGTACTTTTAGTAGAGATGGTGTTTCACCATGTTGGCCAGGCTGGTCTCGAACTTCTGACCTCAGATTATCCGTCCGCCTTGGCCTCCCAAACTGCTGGGATTACAGGCGTGAGCCACTGCGCCCGGCCATGATTATTTCTTTTTTTTTGCTCCCCCACCACCACCTGCCCTGCATAATGATTATTTTTATTCCATCCAACATGCATACAGTGCTTACTCCATGCCAGGCATGGCCCTAAGAATTTCACAAATATCAACTCATATAATCCTTATAATAATTCTATTGTATAGGTGCTGTTATTATATCCATTTTACAGCTACGGAAACTGGGGCACAGAGAGGTCAAGCAACTTCCCCAAGGTCATACACTTCTGTCAGTTTCCTTTAATCGCATCAAGCCTAGATCATCAAGTTTGGCAGTGTGATGAATGAAAGTCCAGGTGGGGCCAGGAAGTGGGACTTCTCAGCCTTGACTCTTCCCTTTGGAGCCTTCTCACTAAGTATAGGGCCACTGGCGTGCTCACCTAGTGGGTGTGGTGTGGTGGGGGAGTGCTGTTCTCTCTTCTGCTGGCCTTCATGACTCTTCTAGAAATCTAAGCAAGAAAGTTCCAAGTAGGCAGATGTTTTACAAGAGGCTTCATTAAAGTTTGTGGAAACGAAGAGGAAAGCTGAGTTTGCTACAGGTTCACCTCCTGGCCTAGCTTTTGGCCAGCATCCCTGGGATAGAGGACATTGGTGCCTTACCTCTCCTGACTTCACTTATCTGTGATGTTTCCTCCACATCCTGGAGAGTGAAGCCCAGAGAGGAACAGAGCCTCCCTTCTGTTCAAGGCCCACCTCCCACACTCTGGTTTCCTGTCTCATTCCATGGTGGTGTCACTGGGAGTGACCAGCTCCTAGTCATTGTGAAATAGACTTACTTCATGACCACAGACCAATCTTATCATATGGCTGGGGTGCCTGCAAATTCCAGAGGCGTGCACCTTCAGAGGCAGGGTAGGGGGGCTTTCTGTTGGATGTAACCTGGAGGGTTAGAGGGTAGGGGGGCTTTCTGTTGGATGTAACCTGGAGGGTTTTTTTGTGTGTGTGTGAGTAAAGAACAGGAACAGCTAGGGCTTCCTGTGTCTTGCTTCCATCCTGCCCTTCAGAGTGTTTGGACTGGGGAACTAAGGAAGTCAGTCTCAGGATTGGTTCTGCCTTGGGCTCTTCTAGATGAGAAACAAGGCCAAAATCCTTGGCAGGGTCCTCTCAGTACACAAAAGGGTTCAATCTTCATGCTATCGCCTCTATGATGTGATAAAGGAGAAGAATGTGTTACTACCTAATATACCCTACAAGACCTTTCGACTCCTTCAAGTGTATAAATTCTCACTGATTTGACAAGATCGATTTTCTACCCTTTACTTCGCAAAATCCATTGTGAGACCGAAGCAAGTAAAATTGATTTCTGCTCACTTCCTTTCCCACCCAAGGCCTCTTTGCTCATTCCTGAAGATATGAGATTTTCTAACTTTCAATGCCCTTTTGAAAAGCTTGGGGTTTTTTTAGTACAGTAAAAATCAGATGGTTCTACAGGTCTGTGTGGGAATTTTAATGTGATATTCTAAGTGTTGATGTGTCATTCATTCAAGAAGACACCTCTGTTTTATCATACTTGGCAGCCTAAGTATTTATATTGTAAATGTTGAGCTACGACCATGAAAACTGGGGATAGTATAGTATCACTCTGATTTTCATTCAATTCACATTTTGTGCATTTCGCTTAAGGATGTGCTTCAGAAAGCCAGTGGTAGAAGTTTATTCCTCTGAGTTGCATTGTACAGAATTAAATGTATCAAGTCTGCATTTTACTTTTCAACATAAGGTTTAAAGAATGTCCTTTCTAGTTCTCTAAAGATAATTTAATTGATCCTTAACCACCATCAGCCTGGCTGGAAATTCAACATTAGTCACAATATGGGCTCCATTGAAGGTTTAAGCAGAGATATCACGGGTTGTGTTGCCCAGAACATACAAGAAGGGCCCTTTGGTCTTAGGTCCAGGTGGCCGCTAATGATGTTTGTAGTCTAGGCCCATGTGGTTCTTTGGAGGCAGGAGGCTCTGAGGCAACCATGTAACATAATGCTCAGGCTGGGGCTGGGAGCCCTAGTGCGTGAGACTCAGCCTTCCTACGGAGACCCTGTAGCCATTCCCTCTTAATGCTGTGCCACCTCTCCAACACGAGCTGTTATGTGGGAAGAGGACATGACCACCAGCTTCTGGGACCCATTCCCAAACCCCAGAACCCCTTTAGTCTTGGAGAATTAAAGTCTCTCCATGTTAGAAAACTCCACCCTATGTCTCCAAGTGTTCTCTGTCTTCTAGTCCTGGGAAAATCTAGCATAATTCTCTCAGTGAGTTTCAGAGATGCAAGCCAAGAAAGTGGGCACTCATCACAGAAGGCATCTGCCTCTGGGGTACCATAACCTTCAACTCTGCAGCACAAATGTTCCTGAGCCCAGGGAAATACAAGCTTGGATAATTTCTATTCACCAACAAAACAGAAAAAGTGATTATAGGGAGGTGACTTTGGAGGTTGGAGAATAAGAAAGATGTAAAGTAATTGTCTCCAAGAGTGGGAAAGTTAACGTTACTAGATAAACATGGTAGGCTTGTTAGGTATGTTGAGTGCCCACTTGAGCACCGTGGTCATGCTTGTTTTCCTCCAGCCATATTTAGTGCTCAGGTACAGCTGTAGCACGGGTAAAGAACTGGGAAAGAGGAACAACGGAGTTAAGGGGAGTATCCAAGAGTATGACTGCTGCTTAAACTGTGCAAGGAGGGATAGGAGGACTTGCGAGGGCAGGGCTGGTGGATGGTGAAAAAGTGATAGGGCCAATGGACTGGAGGTTCTAGTGGTCTCAGTGAGTCAAAGAACTATTGGTGTCTGGGGTACTAGAGTGAGTGAATTAGAGAGAGAGAGAGGGCTTGATGGTTAGTGAGAGGCTCGAAATCAAGATTTTAGAGGTAGTTTGGTTATTGGAGATGGCAGACTCTAAGAGAAAGTGGGTGGATTAAGTGATGTAGATGAAAAGATCATTGGAAGTGAAGACTTCAAGGGACAGAGACGCTAGGATGCAGGGTGAATTGTCTTTGCTATGAGTGGAAAAGTTGTCAAGAACAATGAAAAGCATCAACGATTAAAAGGAAGATAGAAATGGCTTTTATCCAAAAGACAGACAATAACAATTTCTGGCAAGGATGTGGAGAAAAGAGAATCCTCATACACTGCTTGTAGGAATGTAAATTAGTGTAACCACTATGGAGAACAGTTTGGAGGTTTCCCAAAAAACTAAAAATAGAGCTACTATATGATCCAACAATCTCATTCCAAAGTATATAACCCAAAAGAAAAGAAATCAGGATATAGAAGAGATATCTGCACTCCCATGTATATTGCAGCACCATTCATAATAGCCAATATTTGGAAGCAACTTAAGTGTCCATCAACAGATGAATGAATAAAGAAAATGTGGTTCATATGCACAATGGAGTACTATTCAGCCATAAAAAACTGAGATCCTGTCATTTGCAACAATATGGTTGGATCTAATAACCAGACGTTTCTTTTCTTTTTTTTTTTTTGAGACGGAGTCACGCTCTGTCGCCCAGGCTGGAGTGCAGTGGCGCAATCTTGGCTCTCGGCTCACTGCAACCTCCGCCTCCTGGTAATAACCAGACATTTCTTGATGACCACAACAAGGAGGAGTGAGGGGTTGTGTCCTCTGATGGTATGTATGTAAAAAAACCTAGATGTTTGACAGAGAAGAACAAGAAATGATCTAAAACAGAGGTTGACAAACAATGGTTAGCAGACGGAATCCCTCTTGCCACCTGTTTTTGTAAATAAAACTTTATTGGCAATTGGCTACGCCCAGTAATTTACATATTGTCTATGGCTGCTTCAGCATATCAGAAGAGTTGAGAGGTTGTCACAGAGAGCAGATGGCCTGAATAACTTAAATTATTTACTATCTGGTTCTTTACAGAAAAAGTTTTCTGACCCCCATCTATAATTAGCAATGAAGAGCAAAACATTAACCTCACAATGAGTAGTAAGCACAATTAATATAACAATAATTTTTATTGCCACACGAATGTCAAATCCTTCTGCTCCTTCTGCTGTAGATCATCAGATCAAACATTTTGGCTCAACTGATTTTTTTCACAGTCAATCTATTCATTGGATGGCTGAAATGATAGAATGGCTGCTTGTTTTACCTTTATGTATGTATATATTTTTTCTTTTGAGCCTAAGCCAGCTTACATGATTGATTTAGAGGTAAATTTCATAATGTGCAGATCCAGAGCACCATTCATTTAAAAAGTAAACTGCAGACTATGACACTATTCTTTGGTTTGTTATGGTACTGAGTAAAGATGCTAGTGGATCTGTCTTTCATGACTGATTTCCTATTCAATCTTACCTTGTTCCCTGTTGTTAGTCTTGAGAATATGAAACCGTCCTACATTGCTTTGCCCACTGTCTAATGAGACAGGGATAGACAGCACTCTCAGGGTAGTCAATCTGTATGCTTATCAGTGGTCACTGATGTTTCTTCTTTGGAAAATTTGAATCAAGCAATACAAAGATTCAGAGAATGGACAACTGAGTCAGATAAGTGGTAGGACACCAGAATAAGTATGCATGTATGTGTATTGTTAAACTTCCCGAAACTATCTTCTTCATTCCTGCTTTTCCTGGAACCTATACAGCTTCCTCTTCCATGAGATCTTTATCCTTTTACTGAATCTAACTTGAGTAGATTCTATTCGTTAGAATCTAGTGATTACTAAGAGCATGTGAGTGTCCAGTACTTGGTCATAAGTGGGTCTATTGGCTTGTCTCTTCCAAGATTTCAGATAAGATGTGTTCCCCAGGCCAGCAGTCCTTCATGCCGCTTGTCATAAGGAGAAAAGAATATGGAGAGAGCAGCATAGATGCAAATCAGCCTTTGCTCGTTGGAAGACCATTGCTTGCAGGAACCTAACTGAAACAGAGCCAACAGGTACAGTCCTCTTCCAGTATCCTTGGGGAATTGGTCCCAGGATCACTGTTGGCTACTAAAATCCACAGATGCTCAAGTCCCTGACATAAAATGATACAGGATTTTCATATAACCTAGGCACATCCTCCCATGTACTTTAAATCATCTCTAGATTACTTAAAATACTGAATACAATATAAATGCTATATAAATAGTTATTATACTGTGTTTTTAATTGTTATGTTTTAATTGTTTTTTTTCAATATTTTTGAAATCTCTGGATGCAGAACCTGTGAATATGGAGGACTGATGCTATACAGTCTATAACAGATATACTTTTCTAGTCTTTTTTTTTTTTTTTTTTGAGATGGAGTCTCGCTCTGTCACCCAGGCTGGAGTGCAGTGGTGCAATCTCGGCTCAGTGCCAGCTCCGCCTCCTGGACTCACGCTATTCTCCTGCCTCAGCCTCCTGAGTAGCTGGGACTACAGGTGCCCGCCACCACGCCTGGCTAATTTTTTGTATTTTTAGTAGAGATGGGGTTTCACCGTGTTAGCCAGGATGGTCTCGATCTCCTGACTTCGTGATCCGCCCACCTCGGCCTCCCAAAGTGCTGGGATTACAGGCTACTTTTCTAGTCTTAATGGAAAGGACTGACACCCAAATAGCAAGGGTCGCTGGAGTCATTTGCCACCCAAGGATAGTCTAGGTATTCTCTCAGACAAAGCTAAGAGTAATCATTTGAGATGAAAATGGTTTCCTTGGAATATTTTTATTAACTAGAGCATCACCTTGGTGGTTTTCCTCCCTGCATTTTCCAGAACTGACATTAACTGTGGTGTTTGTAGGAATGTAATTCAAATGTGGCTGTTATCAGTTATATTCTGGACCTAACTGCTGGTGATTAAAAAAAACTAAAAAAAAAGTTTCCTGCACAGCCCCTAGCTACCAACAGTTAGTGATATAAGCAGTCCCTGTTGTGCCCTTCGGTTCATTAATAAGCTCTTCTGATCCAATCGCTGCCTATGTTAGTTGGGTTTAGTGAAAATGTACTCTGTACTCTGGGGATTTGGCAGCAGACGAGAGGAAGAACCAAACGTGTGCTAGTACCAGCTACAGGGAAGACACTACACCAGGGATTTGGAAAGACTTTGACCAGTGGAAATCTCGATTTGTCAGTTTCCAAGGCTTTAAATATACTCTTTCCCTTGCCTGGTCAATGATGACTTGTTCACTCTGATTGATGAATAAGCAATTCTCTGTCTTTAGCTCAATAATCTGTGGATTGAAGGCAGCTGTTATACTATGGATCCTCACCAGTGGCAGTGATGCTAAATTGGTTGCTCAATGATACTGGCAGATAATTTTCCTTGAGCTGTGAATTTCTGTGTCTCATGTGATTTTCACTCTAGGTCAGGATTGGAGACAGCTACTTTGAGAGAAAAACTTTGGCTTGATGTGAGACTTCCAACTGTACTGTGCTAAAAGAAATCGTTAAAACAAACAGCTTTTTCTGTAACTTTCATCTTCTTAGGCTTGTCATAGAGGGCAAAGGTCCCTCTTTAAGTGGAGAGTCACGGAATAATGAGCTTCTCTGAATTAGTTTGTTAGTCACAAGAAGAATGACTCAGAAGTCAGTTAGGACGCTTGTTTCCCCCAATGAGAATAACAGAACAATATATGTTATATGGCTGCTTTCAATATAGAAAGCACTACATCACATACTTTACCTGACCACCAGAGGCAACATAATGACATTTTGTCATGGACACTAGTCGTTGAGTAGTGATGTGCTGGTAAAATGTTTAACATCCAAATCCCCAGTAAAAAATTACAAGCACTTGGTTTGTAGTGTTTGCCAATTTTTGTGGTGTAGAAATGCCTACTATGGCCAATTTCAAGCTACCAACATGACATAACCGAATGCAAAATTTGGGAACAAATTTGCACATCCAACTTTTAAGAGCCAATACCACTGACTCCAGTCATGACTGCCTTCTGGTGACAGTTAGACTATGTACAATGAGGCTGGCTTTTGTTAACTGCTTCAGAAGAATGCCAGCTTGTGGGGAGAGTTAAGGAAGATGTTTTGATGATGTCCCTCACATAAGGGTGTGCCTCACTTTTATGGCTTAAACACAAGCTAAGGACAAAGTTGTTTATTTATTTATTGAGACGGAGTCTCGTGCTGTCTCCAGGCTGGAGTGCAATGGCGCGATCTCGACTCACTGCAGTCTCTGCCTCCCAGGTTCAAGCGATTCTCCTGCGTCAGCCACCCGAGTAGCTGGGATTACAGGAGCATGCCACCAGACCCAGCTAATTTTTGTATTTTTAGTAGAGAAGGGGTTTCACCATGTTGGCTGGGCTGGTCACAAACTCCAAGCTGTTTAATTTGATGAGGATTCATTTGGCCACTGTAGATAAATTGTGTGTGACTGACTACTATTTCAGTTTGTTATTGTGACAGTACAGAATTGTAGAAAGAAGTTGGTATTGGGGTGGGGTGTGGCATGTTAGTGGAAATATCTTGCTTCTATATCCAACTCTTCCAATTCCTGGCTATTTTACTTTCGGGAAAATTATTTACCACCTGTCCCCTTCCATTCCTTCCCAACAGCTTATGAATAACAACCAGCCAGCAGCTTCTTCCCAACCAACTCAACAGCAAACCTGTAGCATTGTGTGGCCATGTGTGGCCAGGTGCCATGGCTCACGCCTGTAATCCCAGCACTTTTGGAGGCTGAGGCAGGAGGTTCTCTTGAGTCCAGGAGTTCAAGACCTATAGCATTGTGTATTTTGCTTTTCATCTTCTCTACTCTCCCTCTGGGAGTTTAAACAATAGGACCCTGATTGGAAGACAAAAACAAGATGTTAGCAAACTCAGGAAACCTGGAGCAAACAGTCGCCTCTGAAAGGATTTCACTGCTTTGACATTGGAAATGGGATTTTCCCATTTCAAAAAATGAATATAATTTGATCATTGGAATCACTAATCACTTTTGAATTCACTAATCTTTTTAATACAATTCAAAGTAGTTGCTCTCAAACTGTAAAATCACGCACAGAAATTGGAAAAATACTGATTCCCCAGGCCACGGACTTGATGATTTAAAATCCCAATCAGGGTGGGGAGTGGAGAGGAAGGGCAGACTCTATATTTAAAAAAAACTCGTCAGATTACTCTGATACAGATAAATCTTAGGAAATCATTACTCTAGAGCAAAGAAGGACTTGGTTATTATTCAACAGGGTAGCACTCAAAGTTAAACTGTATTTTCCAGACCATCAGTCCAAATGGAGGCTTCGACAGAGTAATGTTTTCAGTGATAAGAAGCCAAATCTCTGTATCAGTGGTCCATCAAAGCAGCTTACCATCAAATTTTGAGATCTCCCAAACTCACTGCTAGTGTCCCTGACTGAAAACCCCTGTGGTGCTTGCCAATTGCCAGTCATTCTGTTCTCCCAGCCCTCAAGCAATGTCCCTGAAAAAACAAACGCTTCTGAAAGTATTAGAGAACCTGAAAGAGATACCACACCTGGGTGACTCTGATTACCTTCAGAGGCTGAAATAGCTGTCAGAAAGAGAAGCTCTTAGCCACCTGCAGCCCTTCATGGGCATCACTTTTTGGTCTTGAGTCAATGTAGATTAGGTGCATCAATTCCTATTGCAGCTGACCATCAGTTAATATCTCTGTTCCGTATGATAACTGACTTGAGTATAATCAGCAGGTGAACACATGCTCTATCATTGTCCATCTTTCTAAGCTTCTGTGTATTGATTTTCAGCCTCAGGGCTGGGCCAAAACAGCCTTGAACTCAAAGCGATTTTTCGACTCTGCATTTTTATTTAATTCGTTCATTTATTCATCAAATATTTGCTATAGTACAGACAATGAAGATACTGCAGTAAAAAAAAAATTAAGTGAGATGATAAAAATAATAAGCAAAGTAACAAATACATATGTAATATGATGAACAAAATAAGTAAGTAAAAAATAAAATATGTCAGATGGTGATAGGTGCCATGGAGACAAGTAACTCAGCATCAAGGAGGAGGAAGAGTTGGGGTTAGGGATTGTGCACTAATGATGGTGGCAGTTAAACAGCACTTGATTGCTAAAAAATACTCACAGGACCCTAAATAGCAATGCTTAAATATCCGGAGTTTCTTACAGGAAAATGATACAATTGAGAAAGAGCATTAATGTAAGGCTATACATCACAGCCAAGGGCTACATGGTAACAAGGGATTGGAGAGATCAAGAGTAGGACTGTCTTCCCTCCATAAGCACCCTGATAGGATGCACTCTTGCTTTCTGATCAGCAGCCAGTATCTCCTTGAACCTGGAAACCCAAAATGGAGTTTTGACTGAATATTTTTTTTTATTTTTTGAGGTGATGTCTCGCTCTGTCACCCAAGCTAGAGTGCAGTGGCGCAATCTCGGCTCACTGCAACCTCCACCTCTCGAGTTCAAGTGATTCTCCTGCCTCAGCCTCCCAAGTAGCTGGGACTACAGGCATGCGCCACCATGTCTGGCTAATTTTTGTATTTTTAGTAGAGATGGGGTTTCACTATGTTGGCTAGGCTGGTCTCGAACTCCTGACCTTGTGATCCGCCCCCCTCGGCCTCCCAAAGTACTGGGATTACTGACTGGAGATTTTTAAAAATATATATTTATTTTGCTGGCTACATGTACATACTCCTGCTGTGTAACCAGCCGTAGCAGCAGAGACCTCTGGGGGTTGGGGGCTGGGGGGCTCACCCTGACCAGGTGCAGATCACCAATATCATGGTTATCAATAAACAATGCTGACAAGCTGGCACAAACCTCCCCAAGCTCCTCATACCCATGGTTACACAGCAACACTACTAACCAATGGGTTTCATGCCTTGGCCAGGGATCAGTGCCATATAGATACAGGTGCATTTCTTATTTCAATAGAATAACTTAGGCCAATTCTATAAGTGCTGCAATTAACTCTCACAGCACAGATTGCAATTCCGAGTAGCAATTCTAAATTCTAAATTGCAATTCTAAATAGCAGGTCAAAATCTCAAGGTGGTGACAAAGACAGCTACACAGAAAGTTAAACGAAACTTTTTTTTTTTTCTTTCAGGCAGGGAGATCAGTAAGCACAAAGGCCCCTAGGCAGGACCATATTCAGAGAAAAGCAGGGGGGCAGTCTCTGAGATCAAGACTGAATGAATTATGGGGAAACAGATGATCTCAAAGTTGCAAGGAGCAGATGCTGGGTGGAAATCTGAATTACACTGTCTTCCAAATGTTTTTTAATTCTGTCTTGATTTTCCCCTTCATATTGCAATGGAGTATGTCAGTTCATTAGATCTGTGGTTCTTAACCTAGGAGTCTATGGATAGAATTCAGGAGTCCCATAAATTTAAATTTTAAAAATCTAGTTTTTATTAAACTCTGACTGAAATTGAACATCTCTCTTCATTAGGAATGCAGGCAACTGGAATAGTATTAGTAGTACCTGTACCTCTGTCATCCATAAATATCACAGAGTTTTTTTTTAATTCAAAATAGGGTCTTGCTTTGTCACTCAGGCTGGAGCACAATGGTGTGATCATAACTCACTGCAGGCTTGAACTCCCAAGCTCAAGTGATCTTCCTTCCTCAGCCTCCCCAATAGCTGGGAGTACAGGTGCATGACACCATACCCAACATTTATTTTATTTTATTTTTTAGTAGAGACAAGGTCTTGCTATGTTGCCCAGGCTGGTCTTGAATTCCCGGGCTCAAGCAATACTCCCCTCTTGGCTTCCCAAAGTGCTGAGATTACACGGGTGAGCTACAACGCCTGGCCTCACAGAGACTTTTGTATCAGATTATAGTTGTTGCAAATATTCTGAAATCATCTTTTATGGTCATGATTTCTTTGAAATTACTGTGGTTATTAACCTGCTAGTAGATTGCACACGATCATGGTTTTCCTGTCTCCAGATCAAATGATGAAGTTGAATGTTTTCACAACTGGAGTTTAACACAAAAATGTCTGGAGCATCCTGATGTCTCTGAAAGATTATCTTCACCTTGTAAACTGAGCTATGGAAGTTTTAATTCCATTTGGAACAGTGTATCTCCATGGATGGCCTTTTCAACATTTGCAACCCTTAAAACAAAAAATTGGTGTTGACTGGATATTCATTATAATATGCCTCTAACCTTATCAAAGACGACTCCACAGTTTAATGTTCTTTTTGAAGCTAAACAACAGCCTTCACACAAAAATGTCTTTAAAAAGTCCTATAGTCTGCATATATATTGTGTTGTTATTTTATTTGTTGTTATTTAGGGTGATAACAAAGAAGCACTTATATTATACCATAAATTTATTCATTACATTTATTTTTAAAGATTTATTAAGGTATACTTTGCATACAATTCATAGAACTTTACCAGCCAGAAAAAAAAAAACCTGAGTTTCTATTAGCTGTTGCAGACATATATGCAAGGTCTCCAGGATAACAGCTGGTATCTTGAGAAATTGAATTTTCCAGTGCCAGGTAAGGTTGATGAAGTATTAGCTCCTGAATGGAATATATCATATAAGATTTGACAAGCTTGAATTCATACCTAATGTTCTCAAAGGGGTAGGAAATGATTGGAGAGCAATCAGAGAGTGTTCCCAAAGAGGCCCCGAACAATGTGAAAGCAGATAAATAGGAAAATGCACCCCATTAGCAGGTCACAAATGGACTGGAATTGGCTTGTCATTGCTGAGAGTAAAATGAAAGCTTAAGGAGATGTGTGAACACAGCACAGAACTCATACCAGTGCTGATTTTTTCCTCTCAGGTACCCAGAGAAATGTGTTTAGTGATTGGCTATTCAGAAGTGCATTTGCCCAAAGGCCCTATTTAAATAAAGGAAAAGGGCCTGCTCAATCATGCCCCCTATGCTGAGAAATATGAGACCCATAGTTCTGTTTTAGTTGTTAATTTGGGCTCTAACCACATCTGACAATGGTCTAAATTCAATGCTTACAACCACATTTAACCAAGCAGCCCTTTTTCCACTCCGTACAATACAGTGTAATCGTCTAGGGTTCTCTTGGGCTCACTGAATTCTTGAGTCTGCAGTGGTCTTCTTCTGAGGGCTATTGGGCCCCTTCCCAGGGGACATTTGACAATATCTGGGGATACTTTCAGTTGTTACAACTGGAGGGTGCTTCTGGCATCCACTTCATAGAGGCCAGGGATGCTGCTAAACATCCTACGATGTACAGGATAGCCCATGACAAATAATGATCTGGCCGAGAACGTGAGTAGTGCTAAGAATGAGAAGCTCCACTGTAAAGGCTGGTGCACATAACTGCATAGGAGTGTCAGGCTCGCAGAGACGAGGGTCTTTAGGGAGGAGCCGAAGCGGCCAGGTAGAGAACAGAGGAAAAGGCATACCATTTTGTCTCTTCTGACACATTTTCAAACACAACTCTGCTCTGCATTTCAGATTGTTTCTTGGAAATGACTTGTTTCTTTCCTGATTTCATCTTCCTTGTGGATACAAAAGGGGCAGCCAAGATCTGGGAAGGTTTACAGCAAGGCTCTGCAACACCTGGAAAAGCATCCACCCACATTTGGAGCTCCGTGTTTAATTAATCTTACACTAACATGTCAATATATTATCAATTAATATTCACGTATTACATTTCAATCATAGTATATTGTATATACTAATATATGCCCTCCTCCTCCTAATTAATATTATTTTTAGCTCCTATTTAAATAAGGAACTTGAATGAGTCCTAACTCATGTCGTGGACTGGCTGGGTCATAAAAGAGTTTCCAAACAACATTCTAACCCTGACCTACAGTCAAGGTTAGAGTTGCTCTGTCTTTCCCTATGGAAAGGAAAAGCCATGGAGGGACAATGAAAATGAACGTGAGAGAAACAAAGAAGCATGACTCACAGAGTTGTGGGATATGGGAATAGTATTCAGACAGGACCTACAGTGGATTGAGAAGTAGGACAAACTTGTAATGAGTGGCATCCTTAATCACCTCTGGTGGTGCCTTTTACCTACATAGAATCCATGGCCCATTTGTCTAACTATCTTGTGGTCTATCGGCTGCTAATTACTTCTGCTCTGACATTTGTTAATGAAAACCCAGGATATTTCCTAGCAAATTGCAGGTTCTGGAAAATAGAAAATTCTCAAGACACAAAGGAATGGCTTCCAAATGTCATATTTTTGTAGGTTGGAAGAGCAGATATTGGGATTCAGATGGACATTTAGAGGATCTCTTAATCACTGCCTAGGGTGTCCCCTGCCTCTGTTCACTTATGCAATATGGCTCACTCTTGCACCACATATTTTATAATCCAGAAATCCCTAGGTAGTCTTATCCAGTCTCATGATGTAAATGCCACCTGTATATCAAGGACTCTCAAACATAAGAACAGAGAAGTGACCATCTGATTTAGCTATCATCAATATCATAATCAAACAGCAACTTGGCTTGAGTTTGAAATTTGATCATTTTGGGTTGAGAAAAAAATGGTAGGTGAGGAAGTGAAGATGGCCATTATCTCAAGAAGAAACTAGTGGTGAAGTTCAGGTGAAGGGAAGCTCTTGGCTGATTCTTGAGGAAAATGCCCCTAATACCTGCATCACACCTGCTTGGCCTACCTCTGATTTCAGCTGCTGCTGAGATGGACAGTTCCTTGCAAATCCAGACTCAGCTTGCACTTACAAGGCCGCACCTCAAGCACACAACTTTCTACATGCTGCTTCAAGGTCACTTCTGACATCTCAGAAACTTGCTAGGCCCTTGTATGAGCACAGATCAGAAATATGAGGGAAGTACCCCTAGGAATACCCCCACAATAGGGGAAAGGAACCAGTGTAGAAATACTTCAACCTCCCATCTCGAGGGTGGCCATTTTTTCTGCTTCTCTGGTGGAATGGAGCGCCTATTCATTACAGCAGTGACTTCAATAATGCATCCTGAGACGGGCTTTCCTTCCTTCCCTGTCCTACTCTTTCCACTCACTCATTCATGCCTCATTGCTACTGCCTAATGCTTTTGTTTGGATCTTGTCATAACCAGTGCTGGCTCTGCAATCTTGGCACATTAGAGTTTTACTGAGCATGTTCACATACCCCACCACAGTCCCTCTGTGGACACTGAGTAACATCCCAGCTCTTTTAAGATCTCCCCTGTACTACGGGTACTGAAAGAATAGAAACTATAATACATCTCCCAAGTGCCTTGTCATCAGGGTTCCAGTTTCATTCTGTTGATGAGGGCACAATTTAAAAGGCTATTATTTTCCAGTGGTGGTTGGAGGCAGGTGACAGGGACTGCAGATGGACCCCTGAAATTTGCCTATTTCAGCACTGCATGCTTCTGAGGCCATTGGTGGCAATTCCTGTAACTCCTGTGCTTTTTGATGAATTTCCCTGATTTTCTCTCCTCCAACCCTCCCAGGAGTTGTGTAAGTTTCTAATTCCCTATGACAAATTTCTTCTTGCTCAAAATACCTAGAGTGGTTTCTGTTTTTATGGCCAAATCCTGATTAATATACATATGTTATCTGATTTTATTGAGAGAAAAAGTCTAAGAATTAAATTTGACTTGCAAATGTTGATGGTTAATAGGTGAGGGGAAGATAATGAGATCCAGTTCAGGTAACAAAGCAGAGGTATTTTGAGAGATGTTAGGAAAACGAAGGAAACAGATTCCACTGAATGTCAAGATGAAAATCATTTCAAGAGAAGGGAGATCTTGATGATGAATATTCTGTTGTCTCCCAAGAGATGCCAGCCTGTATCAAGCTGATGGATATAAAACAGTGAAGGTTTAAAAGTCAAGGAGTTGGAGCCCTCCATAAGTCCTTGCAGGTGAATGAAGGAGGAAAGAAGAATCAACTGTGGAAACCTCATTAACATGCATGTAGTGACTGTGTTATCTGACTTCTCCTGGGAACTGATGCAGTGAAACTGGGAATTGTGTACCGTGTGGTGCTGTGAGATGAAAAGTACAATTTACTACACAAATTAAGAATTCTGGGTTACACGGCAGTTCATAAATCTATCAGATAATGCCTCCTTGACAGATCGGGAAGGTAGCAGTTTAAAATATAGTAGTTTTAAAGCTCTTCAGGTTTACTGGAGAATGGGATGAAAGCTTCTGTTTTCCTGTTTGTTGGAGTAAAATACTATATGAGTTCAAATGCTTGAGTCATATAAAGAGTATGTTTCCATGGTAGCCAATTGTTTGACATTCTCTATATAAAGCTTTTTAAATTGCGTTATTCACCCAATATTTGAGGCAGAATCCTTAAGCCAATGATCCTTATTTAAAATCTATTATTTTGGTAAAATGTTGAGGGCAAACTTACATACTGCACTCCAATAAAAGGCATGTGTATTAATCAGGGTTCTCCTGAGAAACAGAACAAATAGGATGGATGTACAGACTGATAGATAGATGATTGATAGGTAGATAGATTGATGATAGGTTAATAGACAGATTTGTCGTAAGAAATTGGCTCATATGATTGTAGAGGCTGAAAAGTTTTAAGATCTGCAGTCAGCAAGCTAGAGATCCAGGAGAATTGGTGGCATAGTTCTAGTCTGACAGCCAGCAGGCTCAAGACCCAGGAAGTACTGATGGTTCAGTTCGAGTCTAAAGGCATGGGAAAAATGATGTCCTAGCTCTAAGGTAGTCAGGCAGGAGAAGTTCCCACTTATTCAGCCTGTTATTCTATTCAGGCCTTCAACTGATTGGATGACGCCTACCCACACTAAGGAGGGCAATCTGCTTCACTCAGTCTACCAATTAAAATGTTAATATCATCCAGAAACACCCTCACAAACATAGTGAAAATAATATTTTTCTAAATATCTGGGCATCCTATGACCCAATCAAGTTGACACATAAAATTAAACATCACGGCATGCCAATACGGTGAAAGGGAACAAGTAATTTCTGGCTAACACCCAGAGCAGATACATGTATTCACTTGATACACATTTCCAGGCTCAAACTCAGGAAGAGTTCCTGTTTTAGTTGTCAGAGGTATACTGACCCTATTTTCAAGAATTTCCTATTCTACAAAGAGAAACAGACATTTGAGACAGTGTGCACTGCAATACAAGAGGTATCGACAGGATGCAGAGGGAGCACAGACAAGGTGTTTGGAGGGAACTGGAGATGAGTTGTTGGAATAGGTGGCACCCAATCTGTGTCTTTTTAAAATTTATATTGTTATTTTATTTTTTAATGTTTGTGGGTACATAGTAGGTGTATATATTTATGGGATACATGAGATGTTTTGATACAGGCATGCAATGTGAAATAAGCACACCTGATCTGTGTCTTAAAGAACAAGCAACATTTTGCTAGAAGGAGAAGATGATACAAAAGGTATGTCAAATGACAGAGACAAGAAAGAGAAGAGCACATTCAAGAAATTACAATTAGTTATCGCGAGGATTAAAAGGCATAATGCATTTAAGCACTAATGAAATAACAGCTCTGCACACCAATATCTGGCACTCAGTAAATGCTAACCCTGGTCTACCTCTCCCCTTTCCTTTATTGTTGCTGCATATTGTTTGAGGAAACCAGGAGGTTTTCAAATGTCAGACAATATGTGGATAACAGAGAAGTGCTTCCATGTAATTCACTACCCTTAAAGAAATCATTTCTGCCTTGTAGAAGCTGTACCTTAACAGATGTTTCAGAGTGAATTTATATTCATCATATCAAGCATTGCCTTGCAATGTGGGATGCTTTTCAAAAGCCTCTTTCGGGTGAACAGATTGTGTTGCTGCTGAGGGAATTCACAGGAATGAGGCAATCACTGTAATTCAAACAATTTCTCCTCGTTTAAGAGCACCGATTGTTTATATTAGTACTGACATGATCCATTTATGAAACATCTTAGCACAGTTGTCTCTGAAATTTTGGGCTGTCAAATGGTCATCAGACCTGGGTTGACTCTAATTGTAAACAAGATCCTTCTGATCTCTTCATCAAAACCTTTACTGAATAGCTACCATATTTGGACTCACTTGGATGGCTTTTATGTGATACCACAACATGAGAAAAATGTGGCAAAAATTCCTATTCATCAAGCAGCATTATTAGAATGCCTATCATACTATGCTGGCAATAGGAATGTAGGAATAAATAGGACCCCTCCCCCAAGCAAACAATTCTCAGTCTAGTAGGGGAGAAAGATGCATAAACAAATGTGTATGTGCACCCACAAGTGATATTCTCCTTAAACTGTGAACTGGGTGAATACCTTAGCTTTGACTTTCATACACCAGACTGTTACAGTGGGGGTGCTATGTCTGCTTCATAAACATTACATTTTTTAAATGCATCATTATAAGAAAGTAATGAATTCTTTGCAGCTCAGTAAGGTGATAAAGCTGTTCATAACAACTTCTTGATAATCCATCAGATGCCTAATTTAACTTTCACTTTTCCTTCTCATCTCTTTATTCAGAAACTTACTATATGTTGAATGAAGTCCAACTCAGGCTGTTTTTTATGATGCTGTTGAATGAGATAGTAGGATAGTGATCACTCGAGTGGCCATGGCATGCCTAGAAATTTGCACCTGACTTTCTAGAGAACAATGGAAAGAAGTGTAGAATGATCTGATTTGTATTGCATAAACATTATTTCAGCAGTGGGATAGTTGGTAGATAAGAAGGAATGAATAAAACTCGAGGGAGAAAGTCTAGTTAGGAGATGATGGCATTAATTCCACTGAAAATTGATGAGGTCCTGATTCAAGCCTGTAATATTGGGGTGGAGCAGAGGGGATGGATGTGAAGGAGGAAATGTTAAAGAAGTAGAATAAGCATGCCAGTGGAAACTGGACGTCGAGTAAGAAAGAGATGAAGTAGACTAGGATGACACCCAAGTTTCTGACTCAAGTTCCTGTCTAGATGCTGATTCTATAAATCAGAATGGGCTTATGGGAGAAGGAGTTTCTTTTGCATTGGTGGGTTGGGGAGGGATAATTAGTAGTCCTTTGGATATGTAGAATAGACAGTTTCTGAGATATTAGCAGTCAGATGGTGATTTGGCACTGGATGTCAAGAAGGCCTGGCAGTAGATGATAGGAAAAGTCATGAGTTTGGTTGAGAATTCCCAGAGAGTATATGCAGCATGAGAAGGGAACAACAAACTGAAGGATCTTTTGATGATTTTATTCATGTCCCTGATTTTATGATTTTGAAGGGCTCAGTTCTCTCTCTCTCTTTCTGTCTCTCTCTCCTCCATGTAGTCTTATCCAGCCCTGTGCTGTAAATGCCACCTGTATACCAATGACTCTAAAACATAAGAACTGAGAAGTGACCATCTGATTTGGCTATCATCAATATGATAATCAAGCAGCAACTCAGCTTCATTGATTTGAAATTTGATCATGGTGTACTGAGAAAAAATGGTAGGTGAGGAAGTGGAGATGGCCATTATCTCAAGAAGAAACCAGTGATGAAGTTCAGGGGAAGGGAAGCTCTTGGCTGATCCTTAAGGAAGATGCCCCTAGTACCTGCATCACACTCCTTATACCTCCTTGGCCTACCTCAGATTTCAGCTGCTGCTGAGGTGGACAGTTCCTTGCAAATCTAGAGCCAGCTTGCACTTACAAGGCCCCAACTCAAGCACACACCTTGCTGCATGCTGCTTCACGGTTTCTTCTGACACCCTAGAAGCTCACTAGGCCTTCATATGAGCACAGAATAAAAATACGAGGGAGGTACCCCCAGTAACTACCCCACAATGGGGAAGGGAGCTAATGTGGAAATACTTCAACCTCCCATCTTGAGGGTGGTCATTTTTTTTTTTCTGCTTCTCTGATGGAATGAAGCTCCCATTTAGTACAGTAATGACTTCAATAATGCATCCTGAGATGGGCTTTTCCTCCTTCCCTTTCCCACTTTTTTCATTCACTCATTCATTGTTTTCTGGTATCACCTCTCAAGCTGTCTCAGACTCTTATTTTGGGGCAATCCAATTGAGACATCTCATTCTGACTCCTGATAGCTTCACCTGAACTTCATCCTAATTAAGCCAGATATCCAGGTTTCATCTTTTAGCAACATGGTTCATTGTCCAAATGGAAGGGTGTAGTGAGTAACTTCAGAGGACATTTGAGCATCTGCCCACTGACGAGTAAAGGAGCTCATGCTTTTCCAGAAGACAAGAGACAGGAGTAGTTGGTACTAGGTCTTGGCTTCAGAATTCTTCATTCTGCAAACCCTGACCCTGCAATGACACTTCATGGGAAACAGCATTCACACAAAGTATGGGTGAATCCTCACAATGCTTACATAGTGGTGGATAGGAAAAAAGAATATGTGGGTTTTCTTTTAAACTCACTATTTATTTATTAAAATAAAAGAAGCAGCCGGGCGTGGTGGCTCACGCCTGTAATCCCAGCACTTTGGGAGGCCGAGGCAGTTGGATCACGAGGTCAGAAGTTCGACACCAGTCTGGCCAACATGGTGAAACCCCGTCTCTACTAAAAACACAAAAATTAGCTGGGCATGGTGGCGCAAGCCTGTTATCCCAGCTGCTCAGGAAGCTGAGGCAGGAGAATCGCTTGAACTGGGGAGGCGGAGGTTGTAGTGAGTTGAGAAGGCACCATTGCACTCCAGCCTGGGCAACAAGAGTGAAACTCTGTCTCATAATAATAATAATAATAAATTAGCTGGGCGTGGTGGCACAGGCCTGTAATCCCAGCTACTTTGGAGGCTGAGGCAGGAGAATTGCTTGAACCTGGGAGGCGGAGGTTGCAGTGAGCTGAGATCGCGACATTGCACTCCAGCCTGGGTGACAGGGCAAGACTCCATCTCAAAAATAAAATAAAATAAAATAAGCTAATGTCTATTGAGTGCTCACCATGCCAAACACTGTTTCGAGTACTTTACATGAATTAATTCATCTAATCCTAATCGTAACCCTAAAAGAAGATACTGCCCCATTACACAGATGTAGAAACTAAGGACTAGTTGAGTAAGTTGGCCAAGGTCACATGGCAAATAAGTAGCAGAACTGAAATTTGAACTCAGCGTTGCTGTGTAGCCCAAATATTTAACTGTAATTTTATACTACTGATCTTTCTACCTTTCTACAGCTCTGTCTCTTCTACCCATACATCCCATCCATTCATTCATCCATCCATCTACTATCCATTAATCTACTCATCCGTCCACCTACTTACCCATTCAGACATCCATCCATTTATTCAACCATCACTATTTTATTCCAAAACAGGAATTAAAGATGTTCAGAAAGAAATAAGTAGGTAACCATATGATATCAAAAGCCCCATGAAAGATAATTTGGTTGAAGGGATCAGGAAATTTGTTATAAAACTTGAAATATAGTATGATTTTGAAAGTCCAGGGTGAAGTGAAGAATAAAAGGGGACATTTCCAGCAAAGATGATCAAGGATCAACATATGTGTGAAATGAAGACATTGTCGTGGATGACTCTGATGCTGGTGATGATAAAGATGATTAATAAAATAAAACTTCACACTTTTTCTTATTTTGTTCTTACGACTACCCCGTTAAATAAAATGAAAGTGCTATATAAACAGTAGAGTCTTTTCAAATGTAAGGTATTATTATAGAGGTGGGTGCAGAGACACTTCCTTTGTCTTATACATCTCTAAGACCAAGTACTATTAGGTCTTGAACCAGAGATTGACCAAAAAATTAAGTAGCTGGCTAGGCTGATTTGAGTGTGGCTGGGGATTTGATTATATTTTGCTGTTTCTGCATTTCTGGCAAAAGTGTAGCTGTGGAGCCTGGTTTGTTAATCTGTACACATGTGCTCTGCAGCTGCAGTTTAAATAAAGCCCATTTCTTCCTTGTTTCTTGCCAAAATGGAGCCATAGCATCTCTTTGAGTCCAGTGAAAATATAAACAGACTCCTCCCAGAAGGTTCCAGTTTGTCATGTCATCAAACAACAGCCCCCTGGTGCCTTTCTCCTTGTTACCAACTGCCCATCTCACAACAGCATCACCTAGGGCAGGTCTCCTTCCCTTTTTTATACCATTGAGTTGCAAGATTTCACTTCTCTGCTAGTCTTTTTACAGCCCCAGAGTGAAGGGATTGAGATAATGAGTTTTGACTCTTCTGGGTTACTCTACCTGGCCATTTTATCACAGCCTTCAAAGTTCTGGGCTTTGGATTGGCTACAGGATCCATAACATTGTAACAGACTCTTCTATGTACACTCTGTTGGTGACCAGACCTCACCTGAATGCTCCTTTCTGTTGAGAATATTGTGTCCTAGCATATGGATTAACTATGGTTGGATTTCCAACTAGCACAATTTTTTAAGCCACTTGGAGGACACCTGATATTTCTAGTCCTGAGCCTATAGCTCACCATTAGGGCCCAGCATGGTCCCAGTGGCCTGCAGGGGTTTGTGGTAGAGAGAACATAGATTGATTCATTTCTGTTCTGTGGCAAGGATCATGCCAACATCAGCAGTTGCAACCCATTTTAGTGAAGTTTTTAAGTCTTGGGATAGCTCCTTCCAGTCTGCAGGCTTATGGTCACTATCAGCTGGTGCTGAGAAGACATTTTTTTGAATGAGCTGTATGTGTTATAGACTGAACAACTTCCTTTCAAAATCTCTGCTCTCTGGGAACATGGCTGCACTACTTCCAAGCATTCCTTGAGGTTCATTGAGGTCACGTGACTCTGTGTGACCAGTGGAATGCAGACAGAAGTAGGAAAGGCCACATCTAGCCCCGGCTCATGAAAACCTCCACTGTGTTCCTCCATATTCTTTCTCATCTGGAAGTTTAGATAGGAGCACACCCTGTGGAGGACGCTTTGGGAACGATGCACTGAAGACAGTGCAGCCACAAGATTAAAGAAATCTGGGCCCTGAATTACCACTTTGAGAAAAGTTGCATACTGGTTACACTGCACTGAAACTTTATGTAAGAAATAAACCATTACTACGTTAGGCCACAAAATTTGGAGGTGTATCTGTTAAAGTAGCAAGTGTTAGGTTGTCTAACAGATGGTATGAGGGACTGGATGTTTCGTAGGAATTGATGCTTTGAGGGAATTCTGCTATAGGAGAAAGGTAGACAAAACAGAAGGGAATTCCATGACTAGGGAGTTTCATGTGAATGGTTTACACACCCACCAGTGTACCACAATACTACCAGAGGATGTGTAACAAATTCAAGTCCCTGAGATCTGCCCATGAGACAGTACCATTAAATAGAGCTGGGAAGAAGCACAGGAATATGCATTTTAAACATTAGCCTACATGATTTGATTCAACTGGACCAGGAAGGGTATTTTGAGAAATGGAGAGAACCTGATCTTGCACAAAGGTAAGGATATGTTTATCAAATGAATAATTAAATGAACAAGGAGCAGGGGAAGAGAAAGCAAAAATGAAATTATAAGTGGGGAGACATCAGAGAAAAAGCAAATAGCAGAGAAAAGCCTGGCCCTGAGGCATATTAGAAGGTGGCGACATTTTGTCACAGGTGGCTGGGGCTGATGATGGTAGTTGAGGCATATGGAGTGTGCTCCTGAGCTTGCCAGCCCTAATTTCCCAGGGGAAGTCCTCTGTTTTGAGGAGCTTGCCTTTCATCAGGCATTTTATGTACATCCTGCTGTCACCGTCCGCTTACAAGCTGCTCCTCTGCTAGAGGCGTTTTCATGGCTAATGGCATTGACTTTATTTGAGATTCTTGGGGCAACAGAAAACAGGGAACACCACGTAGACAAATTTTAAATCAGTTGCCACACTTCAGCTTTTTCTCATTTGCTGCACAAAATTTAATTTAAGCCAAAGAGATGAGATTTATCTGATGCTGCAGCCTTTTTATCTTGCTTTCCTTATGCCCAGGTAATAAGGCCACCTCCTTTGCTTTGCTACAATGAGTATCATTTTGTAATCCACCCAGGGCCCTGATGGTGCTAATGGCCAACCAGGGTCAGGCAAAGAGCAGAGAAGGGGTTAAGTTAACATTGATAGCTAAGGGGTCAGGATGAAAAGCACCTTGAGTAATAAGAGTAGATGCCACTTAGAGACTAGAAGTGATAAGAGATAAATATCGGGGCATGAGGATGGAGAACATGAAGATAACATATCAGGTGGACTAACAACTCAAGCAGGCTACTTGACTTCTGCTACTTGACTGCACGCAGATGTTGCACTATCTGCACCTTCTTGATCAGGCTGTCTTAAAGGTTTTGCATGTCCTCTGTCAACGTTCTAATAAGTTTCCTTCAAAATAAACAAAATGCCGATAAGTCCAAATGTCCAATAAAGTTGATTGGACTGTTAGTCATTGACATTGTATCTTTAAGAGTCTGCATTGTGCCAGTGTTTTGGGTGAGCAGTTCTCCAGGAATGTCAACTAGAATAAATCTTCATTTCTTAAAAACATTATAATAGAAATATTGTCATATCAAGAAATTATAACAAGGGCTATGATTTATGGAACACTCAATATGTAGTTCATACCATACAAAGTACTTTACATATGTTGCCTTATTCAATTCTAACAACAACTCTGTGAGACCAAGACCTTGACGCAACCAGGTTAGAGTCAAGGAAACTGAATCTTAAAGAGACAAGAAACATGTCCAAGGTCTCAAACCTAGTAAACAGCAGAGCTGGTGTCTGACCCTAAGCCTGAAGAGCTTCAGTATCAACAATTTAAAAACAATTTTTTCCAGCTAACTTTTATTGGAGGGGCTATAATGAACCTTTATACACAGAATATCCTTTAATCTTCCCAACAGACCCAGGGAGTAGGTATTACGATCCCCCCCGCTTTTTTTGATGAAGGAAATAAGGGGCAGAGAGATTAGATGCCTTGCCCAAGATCATACGACTCTTAAGTAAGACAGAGCTGTGATATATTGATCTCACAAGTTTCTGGCTGGCCTTTTAACTGCTATTCTCTGCTGTTTGTCTTGTAAGTCAAGCTGCAAGTTGGAGCTTCCTTCAATCTTCACTGTCCCTGCCTGTCAACCTGTTAGATGGGCCATTTGAGGGAGGGCATCCTTTATTATTTAAAACTCCAGTCTCTAAGTTGTTGATACTTCTGGAGTTATAAGGCTCTAGGGAGCTAGGGAGCTTCTGTGAGGGGCCTGGGAGATTAATTTGGTGGAAATGCTGGCAAAAGAGAACGTGAAATGGTGGATGCTTCAGAGAGCTAAAATAAATTGCTGTTTGTGTGTATTTCCTTCTCATAACACTCCTGGGGGTTGAATAAAGAAAAGCTATCAGATGCTGGCCCCAGCCGCAGTGCTGTCCCAGGAGTGATAAAAAGCCCTGTCTGAACTGAGGCCAGGTATTTGCCTGAAAAAGGAACTCAGGCGTGTATAGAAATATATATGCAGCTGGCATCAAATGGGGGAAATGTTTAATCTGCCTTTTGAATAGATTAACAGTTGGCTTCAAGAAGGTGCTTCTGACTTTTGGCTGCATAGACCAGGAGAGGCTGTGCTACATAATGAGGATTAGGACCAAGGGGGAATTAATTGTGTATCTGCAATTAGTACAAAATAGCCATAAAATTATTTCCAGGAAGAGCCAGACTTTCTCATGTCAAACATGGATTGAAAAAATCAGCCACACAGACCTTTCCTAACATTGTTGGAAAGTGTTTGCTTTCAAAAGTAGCGTGGCATACAGCTGGGCTGCCCAGTACAGTGGCTACTAGCCCCACATGGCTATGGGGCACCTGAAATGTGGCCAGTCCAAACTGAGATGTGCTGTAAGAGTAAAAAGACATACTGATTGCAAAGACCTAGTAGGAAGAAAAAGCCAAATATCTTTTTGATAATTTTTCAATACTGATTACATATCAACATGATAATATTTTGGATATATATGGCTAAATAAAATATTTTATGAAAATTAATTTTACCTCTTTACTTTTGCTTCTTAAAATGTGACTACTAGAAAATTTGAAATTACACATGTGGCTTACATTCTATTTCTATTGGAAGACAGTGCTCTTGCTCTAGAATTTGAGCATGAGCTTTGAGGTACAACAATATTGGCTTGAAAGTATCTATGCCATTCACTTGCTGTATAATTCTGGCAGAAAAACACTTTCTGAGCTTGTTTCCATTTATGTAAAATGGGCAAACTAATACCTACACTTCAGGGTTATGATGGCAAAGGAATGAGCGTATGGAAAGCTGCTGGCAGCATGGCCTGCACTGGATAAACATTAATTTTTTTTCTTACTTGCTCTCTTGCCACATATTTTCAAAAACAGGAGGGAAATGACTTTGAATTTTGGTTTCTATAAACTAGCAAACCTAGCAAACTATCATTGAAGTGCAAAGAAAAATAAAAGTATTCTTGGATATGCAGAGACTCCTGGAGTCTCTTTGAAATGATTATCTAAAGAAGGGTTCCAAGAGAATAAAAATGTAAGGGAAGAGAGAGAGAGAGAGAGAGAAAGGTGGATTAAGAATAGCAGTAGTAAACAAAATTCCAGAAAAAGTTATTAAGTTA
This sequence comes from Hylobates moloch, assembly GCF_009828535.3. Taxonomy (NCBI): domain Eukaryota; kingdom Metazoa; phylum Chordata; class Mammalia; order Primates; family Hylobatidae; genus Hylobates; species Hylobates moloch. The sequence goes on along the minus strand of NW_026652282.1, from coordinate 11,995,720 downwards.
TTAATTGTTGTACATGATTATAGATGCAAAAGAGAAATAATAATAATAGCAGTTTTGGTTCTAAAATCCTAGGTGTTACATGGAAGATAAAAAAGAGAAAAGGAGAGAAGTGAGAGCTCTGTCTTGTTCAGGAAGAGGATTTAGATACTGATTAACTTTGAATACAAGTAAAATATTATCATTTAAAATATAATTTTGTTAAAAATATAATAGTATCAACTAGTACAATAGAAAATGATGATTAGTTTGAGATTACTATAGGAAAATTAAATGGAACAAAAAATAGTCAGTCAACAGAACAGTAGGCAAGGAAGTAAAAAGAGAAAGCCAAAAGAAGTCCTTGTAAATAGAAAGAATGAACTAAGATGGCATGAATAAATTTAAGAATATTAATAATCATATTAAATGTGGGTGCTTTAAGTACACCTTTTAAAAAAGATAAAACTCAGATTGGTTAAACAAATTAAAACTCCTGCTGTTTGCTGTTTACAAGAAATAACCGTAAAATAAAATAATGGAATAGTGAAAAAGGAAAGGATTGAAAAGATGTATAATAAAATGCTAAAGTGAAAGAAAAAGGACAAAAGAAAGAAAGGGCAGGAATATTAATATTATTAAAATAAAAGTGAAGGTCAATAGTTGTGAAAGAGAAAAATAGTTCATATTGACAACAGATACATTTCTTTAAGATGATTTGACAGCTGTGAACAACAGATCTTTGAAATGTACAAAGGCAAAACTCATGGAAATACAGAGTAATAGACAAATCCCAAAACATATTTAGAAAATTTAATACAATTTCCCAGAAACTGATATAAAAATACAAAAGCATTGGTATATAGAGCTTCTAATTACACGTTTATGAAGCTTAACTTTATATATTTTCATAACCAAAAAATCGCAGATAATATTCTTTCCAAACATGCATGACAACAAATTCTCCAAAACAGAAATCACAGGCCATATTTTCTGATCACAATGCAACAAAATTAGAAATTAATGACAAAATAAAAACCAAAGTAACCAAAATTATTCTTGTGATGAAGAAGAAAACAAAGCAAATTATAAGGCCACTCAAGATCAGCGAAGGCCCTACAAAAAACGCAAAGCATGCAGGGTGTGGCCATAGAAAGGCTTGAAGAAAAATATACAGTTATAAATACATTTCTTAGAGAAGCAGAGAGGATGAAATTAGCATTGAAATCCAAAACTCAATAAAAGAACAATGGAAAAAACCTAAATGAAGTAGAAATAATAAATTATAAAGTAGATATTAATGATATTGTTCTATAAAATATAGAGTTGATCAATAGAACATAATCCTCAGTATTTTAAAATACCCCCTAATAGTCTGTCCTTTTACAAGTCTGATGTTAAGAAAAATTAAGAAGACATAAATAATCTTAAAGATTTAAAAACAGGATATAATATGAGATACAAAGGAAATTTCCATCATGAGAAAATTCAATATACAACTTTGTATTAACACATTTTAAAATTTAGATGAAATTAAAGAGTTTTTAGAATATATGAATTCCCAAAATTGACTCAAGAAGATGTGTCAAAATGAAATACAATAGGCTGGGCGCTGTGGCTCATGTCTGTAATTCCAGCACTTTGGGAGGCCGAGGTGGTGGATCACGAGGTCAAGAGATCGAGACCATTCTGGCCAACATGGTGAAACCCCATCTCAACTAAAAAAAATACAAAAATTAGCTGGGCGTGGTGGCACGCACCTGTAGTCCCAGCTACTTGGGAAGCTGAGGCAGGAGAATCACTTGAACCTGGGAGGCAGAGGTTGCAGTGAGACGAGATCGCGCCACTGCACTCCAGCCTGGCAACAGAGCAAGATTCCATCACAAAAAAAAAAAAAAAAAAAAAAGAAGAAAAAGAAAAAGAAAAAAGAAAAAAGAAATACAATAATAACAGAATAAATTAAAATGATATTCAAAGGTCTATACCCAGAAATAGTCTACACTTAGGTGCCATTTTTTGAGCATTTTTTCCAAAACCTTTAGGTTCAGTTAGCTAGTTAGCTTCCATGCTTTGTGAACTATTGCAGAGCATATAAAAGCATGAAAAGCTACCAGACTCACTTTTTGAGGCTAGTATTATACTGATAGAAAAATCAGAAAACTATCACACACACACACACAAACACACAGACACACACACACACACAGACACACACACACACACAATTGGCCAACCTAACATATAAGCTTGTATGCCGAAGTCCTAAGTAAGTTTGGGATTTGAAATCCAGAAGTGTATTACATCAGCATTGCAAGATGATTAAGTAGGGCTTATCCAAGTAATGCAAGGGTGTTTAGAATTCAGACATTGATAAAGGTTACTTATGATAGCAACACATTAAAGGAGTCAAACTTAATAATCATCTCATGCATGCTAAAAAAAATCACTTGATAATTAAATGTAAAACTGATTTCTCCTGTACTTTTTAGAGAAATGTAAGAAACATTTTTTATCAAATCCGGGGAGGATACAAAACGTCAAAATTGCCAAAGCAGGAAGATAGGGAAAAGACACAAGAGGCGTAAATACAGAAAGAAAGGAGAAAAATATCTTGGCCTGAAGATAATACTGATTAGCTGCTTTGAAAATCCAATAGATTTCTCTGGAAATGATTAAAATTATGAAGAATGTTCATATAATTAAGAAGTTATAAAAACACAAACATTAACAGTCTTCTTGTACTATCAACAACTTGAAAATGAAATTTTTAAAAGATTATACTCATAATACAAGTAACAATAAAGAATACACTTAAGGCCGGGGGCAGTGGCTCACGCCTGTAATCCCAGAACTTTGGGAGGCCCAGGTGGGCGGATCATGAGATCAGGAGTTCGAGACCAGCCTGACCAACATGGTGAAACCCCGTCTCTGCTAAAAATACAAAACTTAGCCGAGCATGGTGGCATGTGCCTGTAATCCCAGCTACTCGGAAGGCTGAGGCAGGAGAATCACTTGAACCTGGGAGGCAGAGGTTGCAGTGAGTCGAGAAGGCGCCATTGCACTCCAGCCCGGGGGACAGAGGGAGACACTGGCAAAAAACAAAAAAACAAAAACAAAAACAAAACAAACAAAAAAACCTAAAAAAAAACAACAAAAAACAAAAACAGCAACAACAACAACAAAAAAAACCACTTAAAAAAATAAAACCAAGACTAACCCTAATATAATTTATAAGACTTAGATGAAAAAAATTTAAAGAGAAATCTTTCCTGAAGGATATTAAATAATATCTGAAAATGAAGTTGTATCTTGTTTCTGGATGATAAAACTCAATTTTGTAGAGATGTAAGCTTTGCCAATTTCATTTATAAGTTCAGCAATTTCCAACTCAAAATTCCCACATGAACTTTTAAAAGGAAGTTGACAATCAAACCCCATAATTCATATAGAGTAAAAAAATGTGTAAAAAAATGTATAAAAAAAGAGTCAAGAGAGTTTTTAAAAGGAATATTGAAGATAACCTGCCATATTAGAAACAAAATATTTTATACTATGTAAAGCTACAGGACATCAAACAAAATTGATAGTACTTAAAACAAACAAGAGATGGATTAATAGAATAGAAAAGGGAATTCGGGAACTGAGGCGTGTTTATTTATAACTGGTAGATAACTAAATTTACCCAGAAAAGATGAACTAGTCAGAAAACGAAATTAACAAAATTTGCCATCTACGTGGAGAAATCAATATGTTAAATTCCTAACTCACACAATGTTATTTTTATATATTTATTTAAATTATTTATGGGCCAGGCACAGTAGCTTATGCCTGTAATCCTAGCACTTTGGGAGGCCGAGGCAGGTGGTTTGCTTGAGCTCAGGAGTTTGAGACCAGCTTGGCCAACATGGCGAGACCCCGTCTGTACTAAAAATACAAAAATCAGCCAGGCGTGGTGGTGTGTGCCTGTGGTGCCAGCTACTTGGGGGACTGAGGTGGGAAGATTGCTTGAACCCAGGAGAAGGAGGCTGCAGTGAGCCGAGATCGTGCCACTGCACTCCAGCCTGGTGACAAAGTGAGACCTTGTCTCAAACAAATAAACAAACAAGCAAAAATTTATTTATTTATTTACTAAACAATACATTTCCACTGGATTTAAGAGCTACATGTAAAATCAAAATTATGAAAGCACTAAAGAGAATTTAGGAGAACATAAATTACATAAAATAATATCCAAACTTTATTATTTAAATAGAAAAGAGAAATCACAACACAATACATATTATGTATCATGTCAAAGTAGAGAAAAAGTGAAACACGGGCAAAGAATTAGATTAACACTTATGTTACAATTGACTACACAATTCAGTAAAGGAACATACTGTGCAGGTTAGTCTAAAAGCAATAGGATCTATCATGTACCCTAGGTGTATAGTAGGCTGTAACATCTACATTTGTGTAAGTACACTCTGTGACGTTCACACAAGGACAAAATCACCTAATGACACGTTTCTCAGAATGTATCCCTGTTGCTAAGTGATGCATGACTATAATTATATTTGTAACACAAAACCACAGAAAAAGTAATATAGCATAAATGAAGGACTGGAATGGTACATAACCATTTGTAAGGAGTGATGACCTTTAGGGAGGGGTTCGTGAAGGGTTATGGGTAGTGACTTGGGTCCTTTGCTGTTTAACTCTTCAGGGCTGTCCAGTAGAACTTTCTGTGATGAACCAGGAAGGAAGTGTTCTATACTCGTGCCGTTCAGTTCAGTAGCCACTAGTGACATGTGGATGTTGAGCACCTGAAACGTGGCTAGTGCGACTAAGAGGATGGATCTTTAATTTTACTTGTTTTTTATTTTACATAGCCACAGAAAACTAGTGGCTACTCTGTTGGCCAATGGAGTTCTATATGCTTTTGTTTGTAAAACATTTTTTAATAATAAAAATGCCCACTTTTGTTATGGCTTAGGTTATGTTGTGATAACCAACTTCCCTGAAAAATATCTCTGACTTAATGAAGGCTTATTTCCTTCTCACATTACACATATTCATCACAAGTTGGCTAGGGCATGGGAGAGGTTCTGTTCTATGTCTCATCATTCTAGGACCCAGGCTGACAAAGCCTATACTATCAGGAGTCTCACTAGTCATTGTGGTGAGAGGAACGAAATGATAAGGAGGTCTCAGTGGCAATTTAAATCTTTCTTTTGGAAGGAATTAATACACGTCCATTTTTGCATTTGCGAGTGTCATGGCCACCTTGAGTTCAAGAGGGTAGAGAAATACAAACAGACTCAATGCCCAGAAGGAGGAGAATTTACAAACAGCCCTATTGTTTACAGCATTTGTATACTTTTCTTTTTAATTAAGTAAAGAAGAAAGAAAAACCAAGTGAGCAGACAGGAGCTCAGGCCTCTATGGTAACATTCATAAAAGTGTAATCAATATTCACAAATTACTCACCCGTTTTCTTCCTCATTTGAATAAAAAAGTTATCTTCATTTATAGAACTGGAGAACTGAGAATATGCTGAAAAAGTAGGTTACTGCTTCTACAGCTATTATGGTTGAATACCTGGGGAAATATTTCAATAGGATTTAACATTTTAAATCTTGTATTCAGGTTGATACTGAATACACATCTATTGTTTTCAAATAATAATTTATTTCAAGAAAATATATGAAATTACTGATAATACTATGATTAATGATGTTTCTGCAACTGTGTGCATGTGTCTTCTAGTAATATGATAGTGTATGGTTTTGATGGCACCTGGAAAAAATTGGTGGGAGAGAGAATTCACTATTCATTTCCACTCTTCAATGAATGCAAATGAAAGTGATGTTATATAAAAAGAGTATAAAATACTCACTGAAAAAAAATGTGAAGGTAAATGAACCAGGAATTCAGGCCACACTAACTCTGAAGAATGTGTCTCTAAGTCCCTGTGAGAACTGATTTGCTTACTCTGTGCAGGTTTGAGTCTGATAAGGAGCTAATACAGGGGGAAAACATTTTATCCTACAGAACCTAACTTTATCTTGTTGGAAGTCTAGGCACTAATGGGAGAATAAATTGAGTCACTCTGAATACATTACTGACTATTCAATTCAGAATTTACAGAAGAGAAACATGGTGCTTTATCAGTGACTGCTTCCTGCACCTGTCTAGTAGCTAGCACATTGCCTAGTCTGGCTAAATCCTACATTCACTTGGTGATATCATTTAAGGCTTCTTTATGCTATTGAGCTATGCTTGAAATTCAGTGTGTCTTAAACCAGGTCTATGTCAGAGCACTTAACTCTTTGAATAGGAATGAGTACTAAAAGGAATAAGTTGAAGCCCGCTGACCAAACACCCCCAAGAACACATCTTTACTCAAACAAATTAGGTTTATTGAGCTTGGTGCCTTAAGGGATACCATCCCCCAGAAGAGCCCCAGATCTGGAAGGCCCTCCTTAGAGCGTTTAGACTTGTGTTAAATCCTCCAAGAAGAATTTAAGGAATCAAGAACTCTTCTAGATTCTCTGTTAACAAGAAGATACAACAAGACAGTTTGGTGACTGAATATCTTAGTAATGTTAATCTAGAAGGCAGGAAGATTAAAGCAAGGCTTGAATGGTCATTGGTAAAGAAGTGGCAGTCACTTATGGTGATGAGAAGAGAGGGGTTTTAAATCATTTTTGTGGTTATGGAATTAGCCTTCTCCAAGACATGGTCATAAGGTGGCCTTATGGAAACATAGTTAATTTTTTGTAAGCTTTACTTATGGTCAGTTAAGAATATCAGGGTTGACTTCAATAGGACTGTTTTTAACTTTCTCAGGCACACAGCTACTTTCTTGTTCAGAAGGGCTTTTGGACCTGTCTCCAGCCTCCTGTATTTAATTACTCTATTAGATTGACTTTCATTGGAATTTCAGAGAAAGACTAAGCTGTTGAGGTTTTTGGAGGAAAGAAGAACCTCACCAGATATTTCTAAGTTGTTGTGGGGGTGTGATGGGCTTCAGGTAAAATACATGCTTACAAGGCCAGGCGTGGTGGCTCATGCCTGTAATCCCAGCACTTTGGGAGGCCGAGGAGGGCGGATCACGAGGTCAAGAGATCGAGACCATCCTGGCCAACATGGTGAAACCCCATCTCTACTAAAAATGCAAAAAAAAAATTAGCTGGGCGTGGTGGTGTGCGCCTGTAGTTCCAGCTATTTGGGAGGCTGAGGCAGGAGAATTGTTTGAACCCAGGAGGTGAGGTGGAGGTTGCAGTGAGCCAAGGTCGTGCCAGTGCACTTCAGCCTGGGGACAGAGCGAGACTCTGTCTGAAAAAAAAGACATGCTTACAGGGGGAACCTGAAAGTGATAACCATCCAACTCTATACATGAGTTGACTATGTCCAGATGAGCACTTTTAGATGCCTATCACCTGTACACACATGGAGGAGAAATGTGGTCCCAATTCCTCCTCCCTCACTATATCCATGTTCTCGCACTGGCCTTATCATAGTATATATTCTCACCTTTTGGTTTTGGCCTTGGCTGTATATCAGTAAAATTTTAGCAGATGTGATGCAAAGCAGAAAAGACTCTTTTGAGGAAATGAATTAAAATCAAGATCTGAAAGATGAGAAGAAGTTAGCTAAGCAAAGGAAGACGTCATGTGTGAGGAGGATGAGCTTTCTAGGAAGAGGCAAGAGGACTTAATGAGATCTGGGAGAGGAGAGAACAGAATTCAATGGAGAGGGAGTCCATTAAGATTGGTGAGAAAGGGACGGATTAGAAGGCAGTCTTATAGACTGTATAGCAGATTTGAAAATGTATCCTAATAGTAATGGAAAGCTATGGAAGAGAGTTTAGCTTGGGAGTGGCATGATCTAATTTACTTTTTTGAAAGATCTCTTTGTTTGCAGAGTTGTTATTATAATTAGGGATAGAATTTGGGACAAATGAGTCCTAGCATTTTTCCATCTTTGTGAGGGTGCCATACAATACAAATTGGCTCTCTCATTTGTTCCATTAAAATCAATGACTTCGTTTAGGCAAAGTGGCTCCTGGATATCATCCCAGAGAGGGGTTGAAGGGTTCTTCATAAAGAAAATAAGAGAGTAGCCAAGAGGATTGATTTTGGAGTGAGCCAACAGTCCTTGGTGACACCAGGCCAAGCAAAGGAGGGCCATTAGACTGGGTTTAGAAAGCTATGGCTGTCAGTAACTAAGAGGATGCCATTTTCTTCCAAGTGTAACTCATCGTGGAAATGAGGTGGATAAGAATAAAGAATATCTTTCTGTATGAGAACTGAAAAGACATAACCCTTTCCAGCGTATCCTCTTTCTGATTATTCAGATTTAGATTTCATCTGGAGGTGTAGTTTTTGCTATGTCATATGTCAGAATATTAGATTCTCTCATTTAGAAACTCAAGAGGGCTGATATGACATATCCTTTCACAGGAAAACAAAATCAAGCCGAAAGTGAGATCAGATGACACTAACTCTTAGAAACTTGAAATTCTGAGAACAGGAAATGAAATTACAAGAAGAAAATTGGCTTGTTTATTTAGGTTGGCTTGTTTGTTTTTTAAAATAAGGAATTTTAGAAACAGTCAAAAATGGGCTGTGGATTGCTGATTTTGCTGGTTACTTTAGGTTTGGGGCCTGATTTGCCTTTATAACCTGACAGTATCCATGCCTTTATTTCCAGAATGAATAACTTATGATGGGAACTTTAGTTGCACTAAAGTTGTCTGCAGGCTAAAATGTTACATAATTGTTAGGAGAGCACATTTTAGGACATTGAACTGTGCAAAAGTGTAAACTGTGCTAAAGGTTGACCGAGGTTGTAAGAGCTTCTCAAGTAGAGACCTGTTGACATTTTGGGCTGGATAATTCTTTGTTCTGTGAGGGGTTGTCCTTGCATTGTTAGATGTTTAGCAGCAACTTGGGCCTATACCCACTACATGCCAGTAACACCCTCCACACATAAACAACAGTAACTGTCAAAAATGCCACCAGATAATGTGAATGTTCCCTGGGGTGCCAAATTACCCCACGTTGTGAACTATTGGACTAAATACTATAGAAACAGTTTGTGAAATGACTGTTGGGCAGATTTTAACCAGTTATTACTTTTCATGACTATGCCCAAGTAGAAGATAGGTTGTTTATACATAGGTACAGAGCTCCACACCAGCACAAGAGAAGACTTTTGAATATGTTATCCTATGGTTTTCATCATTGCTGAAGCTATGAGTGAACACTTGGGTGAAATGTCAAAGGTATTTGTTGAATTTTAGAAAATCTTTCACTGGTCCCTGATGAGGGTGAAAGAATTTAAAAGATGGTGTGTGTGCGTGCGTGTGTGTGTGTGTGTGTGTAGAGAGAGAGAGAGAGAGACTCAAGATCTATTTTTAGAAAAGCATGAGAAAAACTCTAAATTCAATGTATTATATGCATTTTATGCAGGTGACAGAATATAAAAAACTAAATATCCATTGAAAAAAATCCTCATTAAAGTTGAGTTTGCTTTTTCTATTTACCTTTAGATATTAGGGCAGGGAATGAGAAATGCTGTGGCTTACCAGAATGAAAGGCTGCTGGATGAGGTCATGTGTGATTATATTTAAGAACATGCAGAAAGGGCCAAATAAAACTGGTGACCACAAATAAGTGGTAAAGGAAATTGAGAGGGTGGATTTAGAAATTACTTTCATTCAGAGAATTACTGGGATATGAAATGAGAAACTTGGCTTCCTAGAGAAATAGCTGAAGTCACCAAGTGTCAAGTAATTTGAAATAGTGAGGAATGACTCATAGCGTGTCTTTGTAGAGTTTGCCTAGCCTGAAATACTGATGGGAAGATTATTCCAAGGAAATTAATAAGATAAATCTAAATGTTAGCAAATTACCAAAGAGAACTAAAGATGAAAATGGAGAATACAAATAATCCATTGTTTAAACAAGAATGAAACACCTATCTGCAAATAATCTTCCTATATCTAGAAGGGATGCATAGTGGTTAAGGGCGTGAGCTCTTGAAACAGACTGCTTATAGTAGGATCCCAGCTCCATCACTTATTAGCTGTGTAGGCTTCAGCACACTATTTAATTTCTCTGCTTCAGTGTCCTCATGTATAAAATTGGAAGAATAATAACAGTATCTACCTTACAGGGTTGTTGTGTGGATTAAATAAGTTAAAATGCAAAGCAGTTAAAACTTTTTTTCTCTTTAGAAAATATTAGTTTTAATTAATTCTACAGAGGAAATTTTAGCTATTGTTATTAATTGAAAGCTCAAGGGAATATGATTTGCTTATAGTCATAGTTAGATACAAATTTAGGACCTGGGCTTTCACTTCACATCATTTTCTCTTAGGTCAAGAAGCTGTTCCCATCCATATAATGTATCTGCGTATGCGTGTTTTTTCTCTCTGTGTGTGTATATGTGTGTGTGTGTGTGTGTGTGTGTGTGTGTGTAGATTGGCGGAGATAAGAGCTAGACATAGAGGCATAATAGTACAACACAATTATGTATTCTTTTGTATCAGTTTTATAGCACTATCATATATGAGTCTCAAACCAATTTTATGGTGTAAGGTAAACATAAATTTCCATTTTATAGACACAGGAACAGAGCTTCAGTAGAAAAGTTAAGCAATTTACCCCAGATATCACAGCCTATGAGTAGGAAAATTGGAATTAAAAACTGGGGATTCTGATTCCCATTCTGTGCTTCTACCCATGGTTAAAGCTGAATGCAGGAGACATGACAGTAGAAGGGTAACTGGGGTTCCTGGAAGCACATTGGCCTGAAGTCCTGCAGGCAAGTGCTGTCAGGAAGGGGCAGCATCTGTCTAAGTCCTTTCTCTTCTTTCTTCTGCAGAGAGCTCTTGAATCCATTCATTTAACCTCAACCCTCTTCCCCACCCACCATAATGTCTCACCTGGTTTTCCACCTTCTGACTTGTCAGTCCACTTGCTGCCATAATGATGATTCTAAGGACCAAATCTGATCATGTCACTCTTGTCCACACTTCCACCCTCATCCCTTCAGGGACTCTCCATCCACTTTAGACCAAGCAACCTCCTCCAGGGTAATTACAGCCCTTCAAATCTGACCTGTGCTCCCTTATCAAGACTCACCTATTCCCACTACCCCTATGGTCCCTCCATGGTGAACTATTATTTCAGCCTTCTCTAATGCATCGTAGTCTCTTTTCTTCCTGCCCTCTACGTGTAGCTCTCTTGAAGCATTAAACACTTTGTATCTTAACTATCTCTGTGGGCTTTGAAAAATGGATAGTGTCATCAGGCAATGAAACTTGGGCAGAAGACCTTGGCAAAATCAGTCATTATTAATATTTAACAGATATTAACATTATTGCTCTGAGTAGATGCTATAAATTGGCCTTATGAGAGTTATAGTTTCTGCCAGTTCAATACATTTAAATTCTAACTCTGGAGCCAACGTTTTCTAAAGTCTCCTCCACACTTTGTAAATTGGAAAACCAAGCAACTCTCTGCAGAGATGTCTGCTTTTCCACCACTCCCTCACCTCCTCCCCAACATAAGAGCCTCTCTGATTCTCAGAGAAGGCACATCTGGCTCTATTTGCAGTCTGGGCTTCCTTCCCTCAACGGGCTTGTGCATGCAGCTAAACTGAACAGTCTGGGATCCATGTCTTTCCATGGGCTTTCTTCCCTCATTCTCAGGAGTGGAAAACTACAGGAGCTGGAACTTCAGGCTTTGTCCATAAGCCAACACTGGTGACTCTTCCCAGCTCTCTTCTTCTAGTTCTCAATTGCTTCTAGGAATGCTCAAGATAACTCACAATGTCTCACCCTGTCACTCTAACTGGGGCCCTGCCTCCCTTACTCCCCAGGAGTGATTCATATTTCTGAGGTTTATAGAAATGGCAAGAGTTTGTGAGCAGTGCATGGCTTATCTGGATACATTTTACAATAATAAAATGTTAGATCAGTTTGACCAAAAAAATGGAAGATTTATCTTAACATCTGATATGGTTTGGCTGTGTCCCCACCTAAATTTCATCTTGAATTGTAGATCCAATAAACCCTACGTGTCATGGCAGGGATCCAGTGGGAGGTAATTGAATCATGGGGGGCAGGGTTTTTCCATGCTGTTTTTGTGATATTGAATAAGTCTCATAAGATCTTGATCACTTTTCCCTTCCACAAGATATCACACTGCTCCATTACATTGATGACATTATGCTAATTGGATCCAGTGAGCGAGAAGTAGCAAACACACTGGACTTATTGGTGAGGCACTTGTGTTCCAGGGGACGGGAAATAAATCTGACAAAATTCAGGGACCTTTTACATTGGTAAAATTTCTAGGGGTCCAGTGGTGTGGGGCCTGTCGAGATATTCCTTCTAAGGTGAAGGATAAGTTGCTGCATTTGGCCCCTCCTACAACCAAGAAAGAGGCACAACACCTAGTGGGCCTATTTGGATTTTAGAGGCAACACATTCCTCACTTGGGTATGTTACTCTGGCCCATTTATTGAGTGACCTGAAAGGCTGCCAGTTTTGAGTGGGGTCCAGAACAGGAGAAGGCTCTGCAACAGGTCCAGGCTGCTGTGCAAGCTGCTCCGCCACTTGGACCATATGACCCAGCAGATCCAATGGGGCTTGAGGTGTCAGTGGCAGATAGGGATGCTGTTTGGAGCTTTTGGCAGATCCCCATAAGTGAATCACAGGCCCAGAAACCTAGGAGGAAAAAACGATTTTGTGGGCTGGGCCCAGGGCCTTGCTTCTTTGTGCAGTCTCGAGACTTGGTGCCCTACCTCCCTGCCTGCCAGCTGTGGCTAAAAGGGTCCAAGGTATAGCTCAGGCAGTTGCTTCCGAGGGTGCAAGCGCCAAGCCTTAGCAGCTTACACGTGGTGTTGGGCCTGCAGGTGCACAGAAGTCAAGAATTGAGGTTTGAGAACTTCTGCTTAGATTTTAGAGGATGAATGGAAATACCTGGATGTCTAGGCTAAAGTTTGCTGTGGGGGCAGAGCCCTCATTGAGAACCTCTGCTAGGGGAGTGCAGAAGCGAAATGTGGGGTTGGAGCCCCCACGCAGACTCCCCACTGGGGCACTACCTAGTGGAGCTGTGAGAAAAGGGCCACCATCCTCCAGAACCCAGAGTGGTAGATCCATCGACAGCTTGCACTGTGCACCTGGAAAAGCCACAGACGATACCAGCCCATGAAAGCAGCCAGGAGGGGGGCTGTACCCTGAAAAGTCACAAGGGTGGAGCTGCACAAGACCATGGGAACCCACCTCTTGCATCAGCATGACCTGGATGTGAGACATAGGGTCAAAGGAGATCACTTTGGAGGTTTAAGATTTGACTACCTTGCTGGATTTCAGACTTGCATGGGGCCTTTAGCTCCTTCGTTTGGACCAATTTCTCCCATTTGGAATGGTTGTTTCTACCCAATGCCTGTGCCCTCATTGTATCTAGGAAGTAACTAACTTACTTTTGATTTTACAGGCTCATTGGTGGAAGGGACTTGCCTTGTCTCAGATGAGACTTTGAACTGTGGACTTTAGAGTTAATGCTGAAATGAGTTAAGACTTTGGGGGACTGTTGGGAAGGCATGATTGGTTTTGAAATGTGAGGACGTGAGATTTGGGAGGGGCCAGGTGTGGAATGATGTGTCCCCACCTAAATCTCATTTTGAATTGTAGCTCCCATAATCCTCACGTGTTGTGGGAGGGACCCAGTGGGAGGTAATTGAATCATGGGGGCACAAGAACCATGCTGTTCTTGTGATAGTGAATAAGTCTCACAAGATCTGATGGTTTTATAAAGGGGAGTTCCCCTGCACATGCTCTCTTGCCTGCCACCATGTAAGACGTACCTTTGTTCCTTCTTTATCTTCCACAATGATTGTGAGGCCTCCCCAGCCATGTGAAACTGTGAGTCCATTAGACTTCTTTTTCTTTATAGATTACCCAGTCTCAGATATTTCTTCATAGCAGTATGAAAATGGACTAATACAGCATCTCAATCTAGGTCCTTTGGTTCCACTCAAGTGTGGAAAGAATAAACTGACAAAAAGTCAAAATTCAACTGCATGTGTCCTGGGTCTTCAGAACAATTTAATAATACAAAGCAAATGAAAGCTTGAGGCTTTTGGATATTATGGAAAGTTCTTAAAATTACATGGACATTGTTGTTCAGATCATAATTATTTTCTCAGTTAATTTTCTGGCTCATGGTGAAATTCGTCCACTACACATCACAAGTGATTATGATTTCTTCTTAATATAAAATGAAAATAGACTAAGATGGAAAAGAAGTTTTCACTTCAATTGTGTATGTGACAGATTGAGACAATATTCATTGATATATAACCTAGAAAATAAAGGCAGAAGTCTGATTTCAAAGCATACGATAACTGGAAATATTCACATTCGTCTTCTCAAATATAAAATAATCTAGAATATAAACTTCACATTTGTTTTATTTTTTGTTGTTGCCTTTATGCCTTTTAGGCCGCTCATCTTTTTTTGTTAAGATTTGAAGTCTTATATCTACTTGTCTAACTTACTGACATGACTCTAACTTCCAGAGGACAGGGAATCTTTCTTTCCTATTGGTACATCCAGCTTTATCAATGATAGAAACTTCAGCTAGCATCATAGGAGGCAAAAGAGTGTGGTTTACAGTATAAAGTTCAACCAGTGGTGATTTTGCTCCTGAAGACGTTTGTGGTTGTCACAACTAGGGGGTTTGCTACTGGCTCTAGGCGGTAGAAGCCAGAGATGCTGCCAAACATCCTCCAATGCATAGATCAGCAAGGAAACAGATTATCCCCAACTCTAGAGCCTCCAGGAGAAGGGCAGCTCTGCCAACACCTTGATTTTAACCTAGTGAGACCCATTTTTGACTTTTGATATCTAGAACTGTAAGATAATACAATTGTGCTATTTTAAGCCACTAAGTTTGTGGTGATTTGTTGCAGCAGCATTAGGAAAATAGTACAAATAGGAACAGGCAATTTGCAGAATAGGAAATAGAAATGCCAACAACTATACAAAAACAAACTGAAACTCAGAAATTAAAATGAGACACTATTTCAAACCCATCAAACTGATAGTCATAAAAACATCTGACAATGAAAAATGTTGGAAAGATGTGATATGAGAATAACTTTTCTTACTGCTGAATTTTGGCTAGAAATATGAAAAATTTATTATTGTTAAAAATGTGTATGGCCTGGAGCGCCATGATTTTGCTTTGAAGGATAAATCCTTGAGAAAAATACAGCACAGGTTCACCAGGAGAGCTCTAGAACAATGTGCATTGCAGCATCATCTATAATTACAAAATGACTGGGGGAAACCCTGATTATTGGCTAACAGAGGAATTTATAAATACGTTATTCTAAGTGTATAGATTAAATGCATTGGTTAGAATGAATAAATGTAAATAGACCAGGCACAGTGGCTCACACCTGTACTCCTAGCACCTTGGGAGCCCAAGGCAGGAGGATCTCTTGAGCTCAGGAGTTCAAGACCAGCCTGGGCAACACAGCAAGATCTTGTTTCTACAAAAAATAAAAATAAAAAAATTAGCTGAGTGTCGTGGTGAACACCTGCAGTCCCAGCTACTCAGGAGGCTGAGGTGGGAGGATCACCTGAGCCCAGGAGTCAGAGGCTGCAGTGAGCTATGATCACACCAGTGTACTCCAGCCTGGATGACAGAGTTAGAAAAACAAAAAGAATGACTAAATGTAAAATATATGTTTCAATACAGGCCGACCTTCAAAACACATTCTTGAGTATTAGAGCAATTTTCAGTCAGATACACACAGTATAATAACATTCATATAACTTTAACCACATAAAGCACCATTAAATGTTCATGGATGTCTATTTTTGTAGTAAAATATGAAACATAGGCAGGAGGTTGCACACCCCTCTGTGCTGGCAGTTGACTATGGAAAGTGTGGGAGATGGAACTAGAAAAGATGAAGGAGATTTCAACTACATCATCAATGTTCTACTGACTACCATGTCAAAACACAAAAATAAAAATAATGCATGAAATACTTTTTCCCTTTTTTGTTGGCTGGTACACAGGTGTTTCTTATATTTTTCTTTCTCTTTTTGCCTTAAAAATTTTTTTAAATACAAGCATAAAACCCAAACAATGGGCATAGAAAAGAAAGTGATCATATTGAAATTGGTTTAGAATAAACCCTAGGTTAAAAGTTATGTTCAAAACAGCCGGGTGCGGTGGCTCAAGCCTGTAATCCCAGCACTTTGGGAGGCTGAGGCGGGCGGATCATGAGGTCAGGAGATCAAGACCACCCTGGCTAACACGGTGAAATCCCGTCTCTACCAAAAAATACAAAAAATTAGCTGGATGTGGTGGGGTGCGCCTGTAGTCCCAGCTACTCAGGAGGCTGAGGCAGGAGAATGGCGTGACCCCGGGAGGCGGAGCTTGCAGGGAGCAGAGATCATGCCACTGCACTCTAGCCTGGGTGACAGAGCGAGACTCCATCTCAGAAAAGAAAAAAAAAAAGAAAAAAGAAAAACAAAAAAACTTATGTTCAAAACTCATCAACTCCACTTCAGAACTCAGGAAATACCTTGATGCATTACTTCTGACAAGTTTCTTCAGGGATGAAATTAGCATTGGATTATACAAACACGGCATAACTGAGCATTACTCAAATTTGTATCACGTTCTTCAATCAAGAAAATTCTTTGACATGTATTATCCCAACTGATTTTCCAAAGACTCCTATCAGTTAGGTAAGGCAGATCTTCTGAACAATCCTGTTTTCCAGGTGAAAAGAATGGAGTCCCAGAAAAGACAAAATGACTTGACCAAGGTCAGTAAGCAGCAAAAGTCCGAACCTGAATGCATGCTTTTTCATTCTAAATACCATGCTTTTTGTACTATATCAACTACCTCCTGGGATGAGAAAGAGCTGGTTCTTGTTGTTTTGTTTTTGTTTTTTAAAGAAGCCCTAGATGTTTTTTAGTTGATACAAGCACCCTAAAAGTCTGTATTGTTCATTGGCCACTAAACAAGCAAGAAAATAAGCAAACAAACAAATGATTTTCATTCTGGGTCAATATTTAGTACAGTGTTCTATAGAGACTTGTCCCAATATTTAAACTTTATTGGATAATGTCCTGGGCAAGGAATTTCAAGATGAATATTCATAAACAAGGAACAGATGAGGATTACTAAGATAATAAAACGTGGTAGTCATGTTAAATGTGGAATCATTAAATGATCCAGTCATGTTTCACAGGGAAATGAGAAACCTTAGGGGAAGTGGTAGCTGTCTTTAACTTTTTGAAAGATTTCCAAGTGGAAGAGAAAAGAAAAAATACAGAGCTAGAGCCAAAGTAAGGAAGTGATACAGTGATGCCAGCTCTCAGCTAAGACTATAGAACTTCTCAAATAGAGAGCTGTTCAAAACAAACAAACAAACAAGCAAAAACCCAATGATGGAATGAGCTGTCTCAGCAGAGTCTAAGCAGAAACTGGATGAATGGTTTTCAGCAACGCTTAAGAAGAAATGCTTATGCTTATTTTGGAAGAAGCACTTAACTAGGTGAGACAAATGAAACCATTCTCTGCCTATCATTCTCCCTAACACATGTCTAAAATGTGGAAGAAGAAATTTACTCACAGAGTTCTGGAGTCCCCTCCAGCAAGGGACTTTGAAGCAATAGAGATTCCCTCTAGATTTTACAAATTGTGTGTGTGTGTGTGTGTGTGTGTGTTTGTGTGTGTGAGTGTGCCTGAAAGAGAGAATGGAGAAGATACACTTGAGAAGATGTTGGAGAGAGGTATGCTTTCTGGCTCTGTTGTGCAAACCTACTCTTGTAGGGTCTCTCAAGCTTAGGTCAGGTATGCGACTGAGAATGTCACAAAAGAAGGTAAAGGAACAGATAGTTATCATTTGTCATCAGGACTCCAGAGCTTGGTAGGAACGTACACAAATAAGTGGACCATTGTAGAGAATTGAGGCCGGATGGCTGACTGGAAAACTGATCACAGGATTTTGCATATAGCATTGTCAAATTGCAGTATTGTGAGTCAGTACCTCGCTTAATATGAGTATAGGATTGGGAAATGCAAGACAGGAATAAGCCAAAGAAACTTGGATGCTTGAATTCATCTGTTACATCTGGAGGCTTATGTGGGAAAAATCGTAGGTTGACCTGAGTCATGTGGACAACAGAAAGCAGATCCAATATCTCCATTTGGTGCTCTATTTTCTGTAGAAATACAATACAAAATTTCAACACAACTTCCTTAGTAGGTTTATTTTGTCCTTCCCACCTTCGTTCCAGTATGCCATCATCTCACCATGCCCTTCTAGAGATCCCCTTGCTCTTGCTGCCATTAACATTATTCTTTCTGAGGATTTACTGTATGCACTTTAACTAAATTATGGTCATTTGTATGCACATTAAAGTGGGAGATGTACTGCCTTACAAATACATAATCTTGGCTCAAATCGGGACTGTATGTGAATTAGTTTAACTATACAGCAAGCAACAAAAAAGCAGCTATTTTAAACCTGAATGTTTCCAAATTTTATTATAAAATCCAGTCGTGTACCTGAGCAGAGTGAATACTGAACCATGCTGGCAAAGGTAAAAGATGAGGATGTTGCTTGATACCAGTGTGGAAAGAAAGCTTGTGAACTTGTGGAGCCTAGTTTTAAGAAGACACTACTCATTCTTTTTGCAAATTTCAAGCCAGGGGTGGAGGAGGAAGAGAGAGAGAGGGGGAGAGAGGGAGAGAGAGAGAGAGAGAGAGAGAGGGAGGGAGAGGGAGAGAGAGAGAGAGAGAGAGAAATCAGAAAACCTACCTACCTAGGGAAGTTTTCTTTAGGGGCTGCTTCTCAGAACATGGCCCGTTTTGTCACAAAATCCTTTGGGACCACTGAAAATGATGGAAAGGTAGGTACTCCTACTTCTAGTGTTAATGGCTTGTGATGCATCAAAGGAGGCTGACTGTCTACTAAATTAAATCATACTTCCTGGGATTACCTCAGTTTTTCAAAGAGGGCTTCCTTGATGCTCTGAGAATATTTAATATTGAACTAAAAATCATAGTACGATGAGTATTGTGGCTAGCTCTCCAGAATCTAGTCTACCCCAACCACTTAGCCTCTAAGACAGTCATGAAAATTCCATCCTTCTTGCCAGTAATTATTTCAGGGCTGGGCAGACCTAAGCTAGTTTGGACCAAAGACATGCCGGGAGAGACTTGCTTGGGGTGTGTGGGAAGGAAGCTTTCCCAGTCTTAGGAGAGATCCATGAAGAGCCTCCCTCTCACTTGATAGACATAACTGAAGGAGGGAGGGGTAGGTATAGATTCCTACCTGCAGCTGTCCTACAACTACAAGGGGAGCATGCCTTAGGATGAATTCAACCCTATAGGCTTGAGAAGAAGCTATTTCTTTCTTTTTTATTTTTTGCAAGTTTCAAAGCCTCAGATGGGAGAAACAGAAAGAACTCAAGTCCTTGATGGCACAATTGAATCCCTGAAGCTCACACTACTTCTGGACTTCTTGTCCCATGCGTTATTACATTACTTCCCTGCCAAAGTCAGTTTGATGTGAGGTTCATTGCTGCCCACTGTCATGAACACCCAAAGTGGTACAAATCGCTGGTAAGAATCCTCTCTTTTTGGCAAGTACAGCACAGCGATGTAATTAGCATGGATTCACAATCGTCATTTCTGAAGTGATGCTATTTAAAATCACAGGCACTTATCCTAGGTGAAAGAATACAATTTTTACCAACTATAATGAGATTCAACAATTACAGCAGAGTAATTTTGAAAACAGATGTCATGATACCCCCATCTTGTGCAAAGCTTATTTTAGTATTTTTATTGGCAATTCTTCACAAACTGCTCAGGGCTGCTGTAGCTGTAATTGATAAGACTGATCACATCATGAAGAATATTAACATGCTAAATTCATTTCAACTTTCAGGTTGCATTTATTGTAGATTCTGTGTGAAGGCTCTCATTGCTTTGACTTGAAAAGTTCAAAATAAGACTCAGTTTTACATTTTATTATCTCTACCTTAAACCATTCCTAGCACCCCATGTCTTAACATGTCTGGAATTTGAGTCTCAGGGAAGAAGGTGATTTTAGCAGTTTCTTGGCAAGCTGGTAACTGATTAGATTTGCTATGGATAAAACAGAGTGTCTAGGGCCATTACTCCTAAAAAGAAGCCAGTGGCATAACATCTTTAAAGTTAATGCATAAGCTGCTTATCAAATATTAATATTCATGATTCCCAATATGTTAGTTTTTTTTCTTTGGATGGCCTTTCCTTCTTTTCTCTGTTAACTCAAATCTTTCTTATCCTCTGATTTATAAGACTTAGCTCAAGTAAAATTCCTTCTTTAAGCCTTCTCTAGCTGAGTCATACCATAGATTGGAGGATAAGCTGGTGCCATATTGACAAAGCTGGGTCCTTAAACTCTAGCAGATCATTTCAGCACATAGTAACTGTGGTCAATTAGACAGTCAACGTTGCATAGCCCTAACTCTGAATTATAGATCCACCCTGACCGCTGAGCCTTATTTAGTGTTTTCATCTGTAAAATGGGGAAATTGATAGTATGTAATTCAAAGGTTATTATGAGGATGAAATGGGATAATCCAAATAAGGCCTTAATCTAGCACCTAACACGTGAAGAATGTTCAATTAAAGTTGTAATAATTACGGTATACACATAAGATTTCAGTGGGTCGAGATACATACACTTTTTGGGTTTGTAGAATTCCTTTTATTTGTACCTTGTCCCGATTTTGCTTGTAAAAGAAAAATCTGTGTTTTATTTCCTTGGCTCTGCTCAGGCTCTGGGTTTCATATTTAATAATGGAAACTTCTCCCTAATCAAATGATTTGATATCTTCACAGTAAAAAGGGGGCAACTTTACTTAATTTATGTGGCAATTTTACTTACTTTATTCTTACATATATGCACACACGTACATATAAAATCAATATTCATAAGTAACAACTAACTACTGAATTTCTTTTGATATGGCTTAATGTGACCTCCTCGACAACTGCGGGCAGGAGGGGGTACATGCTACACATAGCATGTTTCTACAAGACAAATGCTTCAAGGGTTGTATAAGCAACGTAGTTTCATTAGAAGCAGAAACGATTGTCTTGCAAGATAAATGAGGACCAGTGACACCCAAAATTTACTTTCAATGAGTAATTGCCTCACATTAATATCTCCTCTGGTTTCTGGATTATTCTTTTGAGAAAACACAGAAAGATGGCTAGAGTGCAAACTTGGAAACTTAGATATAAATCCTGGCTCCACCATTTACTTTCTGTGTGACCTTGGGCAACTCATTTAACTTCTGACTGACTTCTTATTTTTTCTCAGCACTATTTTCCAACAAAAGGAGCTAAAATATCTCCTTTATTATCCAGTATTATGCAGTAAGGGGCTAACTCAACCTGACTTCAGACTTCTTCCATTGAAAACTGTTTTTGCTTTTGTTACAGAGGGACTTTTTAGGTCACCAATTTCACTCAATACCTTATTCAATTAACCACTATTGGAAATTCTATTAATAATATTCAGGAAAAAATAGCATTACTCACCATCCTCTTCAGTTACTCTCAATCACATCACTAAAGGTAATAAGGGAAAATAGAGACTATCCAGGAAGTTATCCAGTATTTCTAATAATTTGATTAAAGTGTGCATTCCTGGTAGAATATTTCTGGGATGAATTCAGGGGGGATTCCATGCTTGCATATTTATTAATGTTTACCAGGCAAGTGCTCACAGTGAAGTTAGAAGATGTGAGTGGAATCACTTAGCCAACTGTTGTCACTCTCTTTTGTTACAAATAAAATAACATATGCAGAGGGCTTTGAACATTCCAGTGACCTGTATGTAAAGAAATCATGAAAGAAATTTTATCACCGTGAAGTGGATAAAGGAGAGCATGTAATTTATGTAGAAAAATCCAGTGCATAAAACCAAAAATAAATTAAAAGGCAAACAGTAAAACAAGAAAAAAATTTGTAACACATATAAAACAAATTTCCCTACTAAATATATTGGTCATGAAATCTATAAGAAAAGACAAACAATCCAATAGAAAAATAGTCAAAGGTCACAAACAGTTCATAGAGAATAAAGTACAAATATTTTATAAACAAAGGGATAATCTGTTTTGCTCCCAGTTAAGAAAGTGAAAATAAAACATTAGTTACCATTTTTTCACCCATCATATCAGCACAAAGTTCTATAATACCCAATGTTGGTGTGGGTATGGGTAAGCGGTAACAGGTGTAGCCTTGGGGCAATCTCTTTGGTAGACAATTTATCAATTTTTGTCAAAATTGCAAATGCCATTTAACTGAATGATGCCTTGTATAGGGATTTGTCTTATGTATAGTCTTGCATCTGCAAGCATGTACAGAGCCACATGTTTGAGACTATTTCCTGCAGAGCACAGTTTATAACAGTAAGAGGCTGAGAAAAGTTTAACCATCCACCACTGGGGACTGACAAAATACATGATGGAACACCTGTGCAATGGCTTACTAGGCAGCTAATAAAAACTAGGTCATTAGAATGATCTCTAAGACACATTACTAAC
Organism: Hylobates moloch; assembly: GCF_009828535.3. NCBI lineage: Eukaryota > Metazoa > Chordata > Mammalia > Primates > Hylobatidae > Hylobates > Hylobates moloch. The sequence continues at coordinate 11,973,099 of NW_026652282.1, read as the reverse complement.
TAAACAGCATATTGATTAAATAGGACTAAGAAATATTTCAACCAAATGCAATACATGGACCTTGTTTGAATCCTTATAACAAACCAACTTTGAAAGTGCACCTATGAACCATTAGGGGAAATTTGAACACTGATTGGATATTTCCATAATACTAAATAGTTATTTTATTTTGTTAAGTTTGATAATGATGTTAAGCGTATGAAAAGAAGAACTCTTTTATTCCAAAGAAACATAATGAAGCATTCTGAGTGAAAGGACATAGTGTTTGGGATTTGTTTAATAACAATCTATGAATTATAAAGATTAATACTTGATTAATTGTGCGAAGGAAAAGGAGTATAGATGAGACAGTTGGCTCTGTGCAAAAGATTACTGTTGCTGGATAATGGGTACTTATTAACTGAGGCTTTTTTGGGGCTTTGTTAAACTATTATTTACCTTTTGAGTGTTTGAAATGTTCCCTAATAAAGGTCAAAACTAAAATCTAATAACTGAAACTTTTAAAAGTTATGATAAACATTTAAAAACTAAACAAAACAGAAAAGCAAGGTAGATAATTATGAATATAGAAGGCAAACAATGAATCTGCATATAATAATGGTTTTTTTTCTGGGGAGGGAATAGGAAGCTTAAAATGGAAGCAATATTTACTTTTCAAAATTCTGCTAATGTTTGAAAACAATGGTACAAAAAAAGTGCTATACAAATATTAAATTTGCTATTAGAAATAACGTATGCCACAGTTAAATCCAAATAAGCTAAGGTTCTCAGCAGGGCCATCCAGTTAGCACATTTATTAATTTAGGTCCTGCTTAGACTTCTACTGACAACCTAATTATTTTAATTAAAGTTTTCAGCTTGCTTGCAAATCATTTAGTACTTGGTAGAAAATGATAATACAGAAAACACATTCTTTTATATTTATTTATATATAATTTATTTAAAATATTTCATTGAATATTTTAATTAAATATATAATTAAATCTGCAGGCTTGATTTAATCCTTGAAACATTTACTGGAATATATGTATATGTTACATATATAGAGAGAGAGCATGCACAAATTTCAAATAAACAGAAAAATAGAAACATAATGGAAATCCACCATGTAGATTTTCCCATATTTTCTTCATCTATTTTGTCTGAAGTATTTTAAAGTAACTTACAGACAATACAACATCTCATCCCCTAAATACCTAAGTATGCATCTCTGATAAAATAATGAGTCTTTATATGATCATAATATCTTTATAAATCTAACAAAATTACAATAATTCCCTAATGTCATATATAACTCAATTCATGTTCAAATTTCTACAATTGCCAAACCAGGATCCAATCAAGAGGCATGCATTCCATGTGATTGTTGTCTCCCTTAAATCTCCTTTAATCTAAAAACATTTTTTTCATCCCATTGACCTGCTGAAGAAACCAGGCCAAAAGTCCCCATAGGGGAGCATCACCAGATGGAGATAAGTAGAATGGATTCCACCAAGTGGAATGACACTTGGTTCTCTCCAGGTTTCCTGCTAGCTGAGACTGGTGGCTCTCCTTCCTCCTAGCTGGAGGTACTGCACATAGCCTTAACTTTCCACAAGGCTGCCAGGCTCTATCAGCAGATGCTTTCAACTGCCCACAGTGCTTGTCTGTCACTTTCCTGAGCCCACAATTCCCAGGCTCCTCCTACTTGCAAAGCCAGTCATGAAAAGAATTCCCTCTTTTATAATATCATACATAATGCCTTCTGCTCTGCACACGTCCTGCTGTGGAAGCTTTTGCCTATAAGTTCTAGCCTACACCGTGCAAAGATTGTTGATGTTTTCCTGACACCTTTGGTGACCAGTGGAGCCCAACTGCTTCACATTATAGTTCCACTTTCTAGTCTTGTTCAATTGTTACCTCATGGTGTCATTTTACTTGTTTCTCTATCGCCTGTATTTCCTGTAAACTGGAAGTCAAATCTTTAGGCTTGATATAATTAACATTAAACACATATTGGAAGGAACTTCAGTAAGTCATTGTGTGTATTTCCTACGACATCACCTCATAAGTTCTGATTGTCCCATTATTAAAAAATGATGACTGATCACTGGGCTAAGTTGGTAACAACCGGATCCCTCCCTTGTTAAGTTACATTGCCCCTCTGGCAAACAGTTTGTAATATCTGAGGTGATTCTCTAACAACATGTGATTATCCAATTCCCCATCACCAGTTTATCCAGTGGTTTTAACATCTGTGGATAATCCTTGTCTGAATGAAGGGCTACATGAGAGGCTACCAATTGATGGCTTTCTAATTTAATCATTTATTCTACACTTGTCAGCTGTTATTCTAGTTTGAGAAAGAGCTTTCTCATTAGCTATGTTAATTTGGTTACTCAAATATGATTCCAATAGCAAACCAAGATAAATGTTTCTGTTTCTTCAATACAAATTCCAGGGTAAGTAATAGGTGTAATAATCTTCTGCAAAGACGGCAAAAGAGTGTTTTCTTGTTTCCTTCTTACAGACACATGGATTTTAATATAGTTAATGTATTTCAATCAGTGATAGCCATTTTTTGGAAGACATATCGTTTTTATGTATTGCAGCGACAGTGTATGAACTTGCCAACTAATTTTAGTTGGAATAATATGAAAATTAATTTGAATTCTTCAAAAATATATATCCTCATTATTTCTTTTGGATTCTTAAATGGCCCCAAATTATTCAATGGGAGCCCCTTCAAGCTAGCTTCCATGCTCTCCAGACTAAATCCCATTAATATTTGAGTGCTCCATTGCTTTCTGGCTCAACAGGCTGTTCGAAGTTCACCTTGCATTTCCCGTATCCTATGCTTAAAAATAGCAGTTTCTCTAAATAGCCCTGCTTCTCTTCAATAGTTTATAGCATTTAGGGATCATAGCTTTTGATGTGTCATTTTCCAGGTGTTATCAGAAGATAGCCCTAGAAGACACACACACACACACACACACACACACAATGAGTATATTGATTTTTCCAGTTTAAATTTAACATTACAGAATTTCTACTTATTTAGTTTTACACCTTTAGTTCTTTTATACTGAATAATCTTGGGCTGTATAATATACTTACTTTAATATACAAAAATAGTTTCAAGATAACAATGCAGTATTACCACTAAGCATAAAACTGCTGAATGATGTTTAAGATTTCTTTGCATTTCTTTTTTTCCTCATAATGTATGCCCTAAGGATGCAAAGTCAAAGAACTGTGTTTTAAAGACACTTGAAATAATTATTTTTTCTGGTTATATTACCAATTTGATATCGAATTAGGTTCATTTATTTTGAAATTTTAGAAGTTTTCTTCTTTATTGACACTATGCAATTAAACTTTTTTTAATTATGGAGGAAACCAGTTATTTTTATGAACGTGAGTTCTTAAGTTCTTAGCCAACCCTCCAGTAGTTAACCTTCACTGTGGACCTCTGCCCAGAACTTCTATTCCTTGAATTTTCAGTCGGTTCTCCAGGCTCTAGATATTGGCCTTTGAGTAAACCTTTAGAGTAATTATATATTTGTAGATAATTATTGAATTCAGATACTTGCCTGAAAATATTACCTGTAATTTCACCCCTTTTAATTTCTTCTCCACAAATTCTAGGTCATTTTCTTTAAATATGCTTAAGGGTTTTGAAACTGATAGTAGAGTACCAACTGGAAGGAGAATCACAAGATTTCAATAAAATCTAAAGGAGGTAGAGAGGCCCCTGGATGTGTCTTGTCCTATGAGACAAGGCTTCTCATAGGCAGAACTTGTTTTCAGCTTCTGCACACCCACGTGGCTGGACACATTATTTATAGCAGGCATTCATCCTGATTAGTCAGTTCTCATGCCTGACGAGTCTTGAAATATTTTTTAATATCATTCCTTTTTGAGGCATAGGATTTCATCTCCCAAGTCAATCCTGTCTACAGTGGGAACCTTTCTGAATAAAGATAAGCAAGAACAAACTTCTTATGAGATTAAAACTTCACAAGGAGCCTGCTGAGTAAATCTGAACTGATTGAGTTTAGTTCATATCATTTTATCCAAGAAGATTAAATATAGTTGTTTTCTAGTGCAAGCTAATTAGATTCTCCCTTGTGTCCATTGATGGAACACACATTTTGTTTTCATAAAGACAACACAGTTTTCATGGTAATGTGCCTCTGGCTCTGGCAGAGAATGAGAAAAGATGCTGTTGAAAATTGATTGCCTTGTTTTCTCTCTTTAGATTATAGACTGAACTACTGAAGATGTTCTTGCAACATGCAATTTGGATGTACTTTACCTTTGAAGAGTGAAGGTGGAAAAGACTAAAGAAAGTAATCAATAAAACATTAAAATTCCTATAGAAATATATGGACACCTTTTTACCAAGTCTCTGAAAAATAATGATCAGGAACAATAAAGCTAGTCAATGTTAAGAGAAGTCTTGGGAGCTAACAACTTTTCCACATGTGAAGCTTGCACAGGGTTACTGGAGGTGACGGATGGAAGTTTTGAAGATCCGACTAGGGCAGGGCTGAGGTGCAAGTGGACTTTAACAAAAACGACAAGCATTGTTCGTTTGAGCCATTATTTGAGAGTCTCTAGCTGGCAGGTGAATCTAATCTTACCTGACACAATGATATAAACAAACACTTTTACTATAAGTAATTGGATCAAAAATCACAAAAGCAGACAAAAATCAAAACAAAATAAAACTGAGAAGTCAGGGGAGTAGGATTTTGTCTCATCTCCCATGGAGTTGTTAGTAGATATTGTGCCATTTTAGATTTTTGAAATTAATACATATATTTTAAAGAGATAAAATGTGTTTATCAAAATTATAACTTAAAATAAAATACATAACTATAAATTTACCAGAATGAAGCTGGGAGATGACAAAGACAACAATGATGATGTGAAAAAGGAAAAAAAAGAAAATGTCAAGGAAATCCTAGCCAGATCAGTTAGGCAAGAGAAAGAAATAAAGGGTATCCAAATTGGAAAAGAGGAAGGGAAATTATCTCTGTTTGCAGATGATATGATCATATATCTTGAAAATCCTAAAGACTCCTCCAAAAGACTCCTAGATTTGATAAACAAATTCAATAAAGTCTCAGGTTACAAAGTCAATGTACACAAATCAGCAACACTGCTATATACGTCAGCAACGACCAAGCTGAGAATAAAATCAAGAACTCGATCCGTTTTACAACAGATGCAAAAAAAAAAAAAAAAAATTGAAATACCTAGGAATATACTTAGCCAAGGAGGTAAAAGATCTCTACAAGGAGAACTATAAAACACTGCTGAAAGAAATAATAGATGACACAAACAAGTGGAAACACATCCCATGCTCCTTGGTTGGAAGAATCAATATTGTGAAAATGACCATACTGCCCAAAGCAATCTACAGATTCAATGCAATTTTCATCAAAATATCAACATAACAATAGCTGCAAAAATATTAAAATACTTAGGAATATACCTAACAAAGGAGTTGAAAGACCTCTACAAGGAAAACACAAAACACTACTGAAAGAAATCATAAACGACATGAACAAACATAAACACATCGGGTGCTCATGGATGGGTAGAATCAATATTGTGAAAATGGAACAGAATAGAGAACCCAGAAATAAAGTCAAATATGTACAGCCAACTGATCTTTGACAAAGCATACAAAAACATACATTGGGGAATGGACATCCTATTTAATAAATGGTGCTGGGAAAACTGACAAGCCAAGTGTAGAAGAATGAAACTGGATTCATATCTCTCACTATGTATTACTTCCAAGTGTCAAAAACCACAATTACTTTTGCACCAACCTAATAAAAAAATCAACTCAGGATGGATCAAAGACTTAAATATAAGACCTGAAACCATAAAATGTCTAGAAGACAACGTTGGAAAAACTCTTCTAGACATCGACCTAGGCAAAGGCTTTATGACTAGGACCCCAAAAGCAAATGCAACAGAAACAAAAAATAAATGAATGGAACCTAATTAAACTAAAAAGCTTCTGCACAGCAAACGAATAATAAAAGTAAACAGATAACCCACAGAATGGGAGAAAATATTTGCAAACTATGCATCCAGCAAAGGACTGTACTGTAGTTTCCAGAATCTACAAGGAACTTAAACAAATCAGCAAGGAAAAAAAAAAAAATAATCTCATCAAAAAGGGGGCAAAGAACATGAATAAACATTTCTTAAAAGAAGATATACAAATGGTTAACAAACACATGAAAAAATGCTCAACACGATGAACGTTTGTTCAATTGCTCATTGTGTTGAGCATTTAAATAATTAAAACCACAATGAGATACCATCCTACTCCTGCAAGAATGACCACTAATGAAAAGTCAAAAAACAATAGATGTTGGCATAGATGTAGGGAAAAGGGAATGCTTATATACTGCCGGTGGGAATAAAAATTAATGCAATCTCTATGGAAAGATTGGAGTATGGAGAGTCCTTAAAGAATTAAAAAGTAGATCTACCATTCAATCCAGCTATTCCACTCCTCCTGGGTATCTACCCAAAGGAAAAGGAGTCATTATATGAAAAAGACACTTGCACATGTATGTTTATAGCAGGACAATTTCCATATTGCAAAGATGCTCAGTGCCCATCACCTAATGAGTAGATAGAGAAAATGTGGTATATATACACCATGAAATACTACTCAGCCATAAAAAGAAACTAAATGATGTTTTTTTTTGAAGCAATCTGGATGAAGCTGGAGGACATTCTTCTAAGTGAAGTAATACAGGAGTGGAAAACCAAAAACCGTATGTTTTCACTTGTAAGTGGGAGCTAAGCTATGAGTCCACAAAGGCATACAGAGTAATGTAATGGACACTGGAGACTCGGAAAGGGGGACTAGGGATAAAAAACTACATATTAGGTACCATGTACACTACTTGGGTGACGGGTGCACTAAAATTTCAGAATTCACCACTATATAATTCATCCACGTAGCAGAAAAACACTTGTACCCAAAAAGCTATTGAAATAAACATTAAAAAATAAAGAAATGTCAAGGAAGCACTTAAAAATAAACATCATGAAAGGTTATTCATAATCCAATATATTAACTTTATTATTAAATTTAAAATAATACATTTATTTATTAAAAGATAAAACTCTGAGTATTTAAAAACAAGAAGTATGCTGTGTACAAGAAAAAGGTATAATGAATACAAATATATGTGGAATATAAGAGAAAATTTATACAAAAGCAATCAGAATGATTAAAAATAAAAGAATATGGGAAATATATTAGGCAAATGCAAATTAAAATCAAACAAGGGCTTAATTAGAAATTTAAAATCATTAACTAAGACAAAAGGATCACTTTAAAACAATAAAGTGTGAAATACACAGCAAAGATACAAATATCAGAAGCCGGGCAGGGCGCGGTGGCTCACGCCTATAATCCCAGCACTTGGGAGGCTGAGGTGGGTGGATCGTGAGGTCAAGAGATTGAGACCATCCTGGCCAACATGGTAAAACCCTGTCTCTACTAAAAATACAAAAATTAGCCAGGCTTGGTGGCATGCACCTGTAGTCCCAGCTACTCAGGAGGCTGAGGCAGGAGAATCGCTTGAACCCGGGAGGCGGAGGTTGCAGTGAACTGAGATCACTCCACTGCACTCCAGCCTGGCAACACAGTGAGACTCCTTCTAAAAAAAAAAAAAAAATTAGAAGCCACTATATCACAGTTAACACAACATCAAGAAATATTTTTTTAAAGTTTTGCAAGAAATAGAATAAAAGAGTGTATCATACATCTCTCTGTCTCTGATAGGTCGAGCACATACAAATAAATTAAGTCTATTTAGAGTTTAGCAGCCACTTCTCCTTGCCTATTTTTCCTGTCTTTCTCAGGAACAGATCCCTTTATTGTTGAAAGCATCAGTGTGCCCAGACTTTTAAATTAACTGTATTTTTCAGCATCCCTTGAGGATGAAAGAGCCTCAATGAGAGGTAAGCAGTCATTACTGGGTTAGGTTTCCAGGAAAGTTTTTCTCATTCTCTCTTCTTCTTCTTTCTGGTCCTAATGATAAGTCTTTTTCTTCTTCGATGTATCAACACGGTAGTTGTAACTTATAATTGGTAATACCAAACATTTAAAAAACTTCAATTTTTTAACTGAATGAAACTGGTTAAAGTGTCTTATTGCTTCACATGCTGGTGGATTTTTTGAACATATTTTATTTAACATTCTCATATCAGTATTTGAAGAGATTTAGCTACAGTTTTCTACTGATTTCTTCAACAGCTTTTGGTATATTTATTTTATCTTCCTCTGATAAATACACTCTGATCTTACTTTGAGGAAATCCCTTCTCTCATGCCATAAGATTCTAGAAAGACTGTCTATCATCACTCTATAGCCTTTTCTCCCACATCCGTGAGAAGACTCACAGTAATCAGTCAAAGTAATCTATTCTGACCACAATGATTACTTTATAGGCCAGCATATAACCCAATGTAAGCCAATCATAATCTTCCTAAGATTCAATATATTGGCACTGCTTCTCCAGCAATGTAGAGAGATAATAAATTCAGAAAATGAGGAGAAGTGGAGATGAGTAGAAGTGAGAGATGGGAAGAAATCAATCCTTGTTGACAGTTTAGTCTGAGGATCCAGTCGTTCCTGATCTACCAACAAAATTTTCAATTATATTGCCCAACAAATTCTCCTTTGTGCATAAATTAATTGGAATTTAGTCTTTTCACTTCTGGCCAAAGGAAGCCTGATATATACAGCCTTGATGTTCATCAATCAGAACTGGTCAAAGATATTATGGCAGATAAATGCAATAGAGAATTATTTAGACTTTAGAAAGGATAGTGGAGATCTATAGCTATTGTTATGGAAAGATATTCATATTATTGAGGGAAAATAATCAGTATCTTAGTATGATTCCATTTAAGTGAAGAACATATTTTTATATTTAACATATAACATATATTTTTATTTAGCCATGTGTCTATGTGTGTATATAGATGGTCCCTGACATATGATGCTTCAACTCATGATATTTTGACTTTATGATTGTACAAAAGTGATATGTGTTCTGTAGAAAATTCACCTCGAGTGGCCATACAACCATTCCATTTTTCTCTTTTAGTACAGTATTCAATAAATTACGTGAACTATTTAACACTTTATTATAAAATAAGCTTTGTGTTAGATAACTTTGCTCAAATGGAGGCTAATGTGAGTGTTCTGGGCACGTTTAAGGCAGGCTATTCTAAGCTATGATGTTCAGCAGGTTAAGTGTCTTAAATGCATTTTTGATCTATAATATTTTCAGCTTACAATGGATTTATTGGGAATGTAACCCCATTGTAAGTTGAGGAACATCTCTCTCTCTCTCTCTCTCTCTCTCTGTGTGTGTGTGTGTGTGTGTGTGTGTAATTTTTAATCCCCATTGCAAAAGCACTAGAAAGAACTCAGCTGAGAAGACGGGTGAAGCAAGCCAGAAATGAGCTCCGCTGAAATTTTTTGTTCTTCTGCAAGGTTTTACTTAAGACTGAATAATGGGAACTCTGGGAATTGAACTGGTGATAAAAAAAAAATCGAAGTAGCTCTGTAACTGAATTTGTTGTTTGCCTATAAAAGGAGAGCTATGCCACTCATGTGTGAGTTCAGCACCTCTCCCTGAGCAGAAATTTAAAAGGTGAGATACAGGGCAAAAAAGAGGAAGTTCACCAAATAAGGCAAGTCATGAGTACAGTTCTCTGGTTGGCACTGATGTCAGGAAGCTGGCTTCAAACAGGTTTGGGATTGGTTGCTTAAAAGTCTAATGAGCCCAAGGTCAATCGTAGATGCAATCATATTCTCACGTTCAATACCTAATAAAGTTTTCCATTAATAGATGTCATCTTACCTATGTTGAGGTCATAAGATTGGATCATACCTTTGCAGTTGAGTAAGTGTTTGCACCTAGAAAATATGTCATTCTCCCTCTTGATCAGACTGAAAAGAGGCTAATTTGGTGTATGAAATGAGGATTGATTGGGTTGCCCATCACAGTGGAGTAAAGAATTCTTCTCTATCTGAAACCTAGGATCAGGGTGATACATGAAGAAGCCCCTGAGCTTCTAGTGGTAGGAGATAAGCTTCCCTGTAAAGGCTGGCTAGGAGCAAAGCTGAAAACTCACCTCCTCAGGGACCCTAAAGATGGGTCTTTATTTGGGCACTGCTATCAAACTATTCTGTTTTTCACTTTTTTCTATTATTGCCAGCTTTACAAGAAAGTCTCATAAAAGGCATAGCCTGGTTTGTGTTATACTGACATGAGATATGGCAGACAGTATATACTTTACTTGGGCTAAGCAGGGTGATAGGATATTAGTGTTCCCTTCTGAAAAGTTCAGGGTGGGAAAGAAGTAGCAGTCACCTGGCAGGGATAGCATGGCCCTGGAGAGCCATGATCCAGTTCACAATACTACTTAGTGAGTGTGGAGGCAGCAGGTTGGCCATGTAATGGGAATGTTGGAGTGGAATAGTACTTCCCAGCATGTGTGAGGTATGGTCTTGAATCTCTGATATGGCTGGTGCAGGGCACTTGGCAATAAAAATATATAGGCATATGATCCCAGCAATTTCATGTGTGTGTGTGTGTGCATGTGCCTGTGAGTGTGTGCATGTAGACCATGAGAAGGAAAATGAAGGGGAAATTGAGGAGGGCAGCAATTTGAAAAGATGTTCAAAGTTTTCAAACACCTTAACTGTGATGTGGCTTCAACTTCTTATTGATTTCTTCTTTGTGCTGTTCTGATTCTTTGAGTTATCTTTTTAAATAATTAAAATATGTCAATAAAATATTTTTATATGGGCTGAAAAAGGAACTAAATTTTTAGGCTATCTGATATTTAGCAGCATTTAGCAGGAATTACATTTGCTATATCATGTCTAATTTTGGAACAGACTCTTCATCTTTGGAAAATATTCCTTACAATGTGGAAAGGTCAGTGAGCCTTTTTATGAGACAAGAGTTCAGATTTTCTCCTTACTGGTCAACAACTAAATGACTTCAAATGAGTTTCTTTACTTCTTTAAACTATTTCCTTATCAGTGTAACAGAAAGGTAATTTCTTTCTTTCTTTTTTTTTTTTTTTTTGAGACGCAGTCTTGCTCTGTTGCCCAGGCTGGAGTGCAGCGGTGCAATCTCGGCTCACTGCAAGCTCCGCCTCCCAGGTTCACACCATTCTCCTGCCTCAGCCTCCTGAGTATCTGGGACTACAGGCGCCCGCCACCACGCCTGGCTAATTTTTTGTATTTTTAGTAGAGACGGGGTTTCACCGTGGTCTCGATCTCCTGACCTTGTGATCCGCCCGCCTCGGCCTCCCAAAGTGCTGGGATCACAAGCGTGAGCCACCGTGCCGGGCCCAGAAAGGTAATTTCTATTCTATGTAGTAGTCATCAGGTATAATTGAACTGTATGTACATACTATGAATTATTATGAAAAGTTCAGGTTTTTAAAAAATTTTATTATTATTATACTTTAAGTTTTAGGGTACATGTGCACAATGTGCAGGTTAGTTACATATGTATACATGTGCCATGTTGGTGTGCTGCACCCATTAACTCGTCTCCTAATGCTATCCCTCCCCCCTCCCCCCACCCCACAACAGTCCCTGGTGTGTGATGTTCCCCTTCCTGTGTCCATGTGTTCTCATTGTTCAATTCCCACCTATGAATGAGAACATACGGTGTTTGGTTTTTTGTCCTTGCGATAGTTTGCTGAGAATGATGGTTTCCAGTTTCATCCATGTCCCTACAAAGGACATGAACTCATCGTTTTTTATGGCTGCATAGTATTCCATGGTGTATATGTGCCACATTTTCTTAATCCAGTCTATTGTTGTTGGACATTTGGGTTGGTTCCAAGTCTTTGCTATTGTGAATAGTGCCGCAATAAACATACGTGTGCATGTGTCTTTATAGCAGCATGTTTTATAATCCTTTGGGTATATACCCAGTAATGGGATGGCTGGGTCAAATGGTATTTCTAGTTCTAGATCCCTGAGGAATCGCCACACCGACTTCCACAATGGTTGAACTAGTTTACAGTCCCACCAACAGTGTAAAAGTGTTCCTATTTCTCCACATCCTCTCCAGCACCTGTTGTTTCCTGTCTTTTTAATGATGGCCATTCTAACTGGTGTGAGATGGTATCTCATTGTGGTTTTGATTTGCATTTCTCTGATGGCCAGTGATGATGAGCATTTCTTCATGTGTTTTTTGGCTGCATAAATGTCTTCTTTTGAGAAGTGTCTGTTCTTATCCTTTGCCCACTTTTTGATGGGGTTGTTTGTTTTTTTCTTGTAAATTTGTTTGAGTGGATATTAGCCCTTTGTCAGATGAGTAGGTTGCAAAAATTTTCTCCCATTCTGTAGGTTGCCTGTTCATGCTGATGGTAGTTTCTTTTGCTGTGCAGAAGCTCTTTAGTTTAATTAGAATCCCATTTGTCAATTTTGGCTTTTGTTGCCATTGCTTTTGGTGTTTTAGACATGAAGTCCTTGCCCATGCCTATGTCCTGAATGGTATTGCCCAGGTTTTCTTCTAGGGTTTTTATGGTTTTAGGTCTAACATGTAAGTCTTTAATCCATCTTGAATTAATTTTTATATAAGGTGTAAGGAAGGGATCCAGTTTCAGCTTTCTACATATGGCTAGCCAGTTTTCCCAGCACCATTTATTAAATAGGGAATCCTTTCCCCATTGCTTGTTTTTGTCAGGTTTGTCAAAGATCAGATGGTTGTAGATATGTGGCATTATTTCTGAGGGCTCTGTTCTGTTCCATTGGTCTATATCTCTGTTTTGGTACCAGTACCACGCTGTTTTGGTTACTGTAGCCTTGTAGTATAGTTTGAAGTCAGGTGGCGTGATGCCTCCAGCTTTGTTCTTTTGGCTTAGGATTGACTTGGCGATGTGGGCTCTTTTTTGGTTCCATATGAACTTTAAAGTAGTTTTTTCCAATTCTGTGAAGAAAGTCATTGGTAGCTTGATGGGGATGGCATTGAATCTATAAATTACTTTGAGCAGTATGGCCATTTTCACGATATTGATTCTTCCTACCCAGAAAAGTTTAGGTTTTATTAGTGTTATTAGTATTATTGTTACTTGTAGTGCAATTATGATGATGTAAAGTTTCAGTGAAATAATTTGTTTTCCCCATTGGATATCTGGCTGCTAAAAATGATGAAAAGACTTAATACAGGCTTTCAAAAGAAAGCAAATAAAACTTAGGGCAAAAAAAGAGGAATTGGATTTGTGAACAGGAATTTAATATGTAGTGCGTGAACTACCTTACAGAGATGACTTAGAGCACTCAATAAAGGCTTGTTGGTTGGTTCATTTTATCTGGAACAGCAAAATCCGTGAAAATCAACATTGGCCCATCTACCCAGGAAGGGCTTTGCAAAACAAATAGCTTTTGGTCAACAGGGCTGATGACAGTTTGAGAAATTCAATATACTCCACATCTATTTGTATATATTAGATTGGAATATTGTGGCTTTTGTGGCAATCTGTGGCAGAAATCAAGTGTTTCAGCTGCAAGTTGAAAGTACGTGTCAGTTTACTGAATGAAAAAATGTACATTGTGTCACTACCTAGAAATATAATGAGGAGTATAAATTGTTTATATGGATAAGGCAGTAATGAAATACTGTGCAGCAAAATACATTTATTCTGGTCAGATATTCTAAAAACTACTTGCAAATCTCCTTTTAAAGTGTGACAATCTCCAGAACTCCTATAGCTCAATAAAAAAGATACAAAGCTCAGTAAAAACTAGGCAAAAGACTAGAACAGACACTTCATTGAGGATGCTATATGAGTGGCCAATGAGCCCGTGAAAGTATTTTCATCATTAGTCATCAGGAAAATGCAAATTAAAAGCACAATGAAATACTCCACAGATTCATCAGAATAGCTGTTGATAAAGATGTGGAAGAAATGAATCAATTTTCTCTTACTGGTAGAAATGTGAAACGGTACAACCACTTGGGAAAACAGTATACTTTTCTTATAAAGTTAAACATGCACCTAATTTGGACCCAGAAATTCTACTTCTAAGTATTCACCCCAAAGGAATGCAAATATATATTCAACAAAGAGTAGTTGAACCAGCTCTGGCTCAGAGCTTCTGTGTCCCAGTCTTGACTCTATGGGGGTTTCAGCAGCTTCTGTCATTTCTCTGAGCTCTACCTTCTAATTTTACAGGGACTACTGGAATGAGGTAATTTCTAAGCTTGCTTAAAGCCATAGCCTTACTAAGATTATCTGAAGTGCTCCCTTGTGATATCCCTCTCATCTTAGGAGTCATGAAAGCTGTGCCCACTTGCTGCCAGCATGAATAAGGGCTCAGATTGCAAGTAGTTCAAAATGTTTGGTAGCTCTTCAGGAATTGTCTCCTTTTCAGAGGAAAGCTCTTCCTCATCCCCTTCCCACAAGAGCTCAAGGGGAATGAGGGTAGATTTGGGTTAGTGAGCATATTTCTGATTATATGTCTGCATACATTAATAAATATACTCATTAACAAATATTTATTGAACACTTGTTACATAAAAGGCATTGTGTTGAGAATTGACGGTTTAAGAATACACAGCTATTAATGAGACACATCTTCTCTCCTCAAGAAGATGATCATCTAATTAGAAAATAGATTTTAAAATATCATAAGGATACATGACAATATACATCTCACAGGTGAGATATACAAAAAGGGCTGCGAACCAGAAAGACATTAAAAATTAGTTCCAATGGGGTGAAGGAGTGCATAAAGGAACTTTTTTCATGAAGAACTTAGCAGTGGAGATGTACCTTAAGAATGAGTTGGTTTTTACCGTGTAGAAATGGTGGAGGAAAAGAGAGGAGAATGCATGGTGATATAACAGTCCTGGGAATGATGAAAATCTGGATATACCTGGATAGAGGATGATTGGAGCATGGTAATGGGAGAAAAGATTCATTTCAGACAATGAAAGCCTTGGCATGCTATTTGTTATGTTTGGACTTTATTTTGTGGATGTTTAGGACACTTTTTGGTACTGACAATATTCCAAAGAACAATTTACCTAGTTTAGGGCTCAGCAAACTCTAGCATGAATGTCAAATTTGGCCTGTGGCCTATGTTTGTACAGCCTGCAAGCTAGGAATGATTTTTTGTATTTATAGATGGTTGGAAAAAATCCAAAGAAAAATATTTAATGACAATGGAAAATTATATGAAATTCACATTTTAGTATCTATAAGTACAACTTTGTTGGAATACATTTCAGTATCCATAAATATAGTCACACTAATTTATATATTGTCTATGGCTGCTTTTGTGCTTCGGTAGTGGAGTTGAACAGAAAGAGCGTGGCCTGCAAAGCCTGAAATATTTACTATTTGGCTCTTTACAGAAACAATTTGCCAGCCCCTGGCTTAGATAATCAAAAATCTGAAACTTGTTTAAGAACTTTGTTTTTATTGATCACCTAAGGCAAAACAAAACAAAAACCCACCACTCTTTAGCTATCTGGCCCTTTTAGTTTTCTTCTTATTCATAAGGTAATCCAGTATACTTTATTAAAAATTATTTGCAGCCAAAATCATGATGATCCATGACAGGCTTTTCTTAAGATGAAAATTTCAAAAGGAAGGCCCTAAAAATAATCCATAGGGCAGACAAATGCTAGAGTGACTATAATGCATGGCATAATCTGTGACTATAAACTATAAATCACACAGGCTGCATGACAACTAACGTATGTGAGCAGAAATGAATTTATCCAAGGAAAGAATGGGCAAAGTGTTTTGTGGAGTGGTTTACTCCTGGCTTTTAAACACAGACTGTCTCATTCATAGGCAGTGTCTTCAAAACTCAGCGGCAACTAGGCTCAGGTCATGATTTGAGAAGGTTATTTTGCTCCCAGGAAATAAAGAGTTTGGAATAGAAGGTTGTGGGCTCATCATTGAAAATTACTCATTATAAAACAAAGGAATAAGTTTGTCACTGGCTCCCCACAGCATCCTAAAAAAAAAAAATCCTGGGGGATTTTCCTTTTCTGCTAGATAGAAACAAATAGAAAAAAAAAAAAAAAAAAACCCAAACACTAAAAGGCCTTTAAGGCTGAGAATTATTTTTGATTTTTATTTCTCCTGTAGCAACTTGCAACAAGTTGTCACCATCAACATCATCATCATGTTTGCCATCCTCACTATCATCATTGTAGCCATCAGTTTTTGAGCATGGTAGAAGCCTTATATTCATGTTTACTTCTAATCTGATCAATGGTCTTACAAGATAAATATATCATAGATGAGGGAGTTGAAGCTTAGAAAAGTACTTTACCTTGCCTGACACAATGACAGGGCTGGATTTGAACCTTGGTCTATTAATGCCACAGTCTAGGTTGTTTTCCCACCACAGCACTACCTCCTAAGCCTCCATGATGGCATATGTAGAGGCTTGGTGAGTATTTTCTAAAATTAATTTATTTTTTAAATTGTGGTAGAAAACACAAAATGTATCATCTTAACTATTTTTAAGTGTACAGTTCAGTAGTGTTAAGTATATTCACATTGGTGTGTGATAGATCTCTATAACTTTTTCATCTTGGAAAATTGAAATTATACCCATTGAACAACAACTACCCCTTTCCCTTTCTTCCCAGTCCCAGAAAACCACCACTCTATTTTCTGTTTCTATGAGTTTGACTATATTCCATATCTTATATAAGTGGAATCATACAGTATTTGTCTTTTTGTGACTGACTTATGTCACTTAGCATAATGTCTTCAAAGTTCATCCATAATGTAGCATGTGAAGGAATTTTCTTCTTTATTGCGGCTGAACAATATTCCATTGTGAGTATACACCATGATTTCTTTTTCCATTCATCCATTGATGGACATTTGGGTTGCTTCCACCTCTTGGTTTTTGTAATTAATACTGCAATAAATATGAATATGAAAATATTTCTTTGAGTTCTGTTTTCAATTAGTTTGGATATCTCCCCAGAAGTGGGATTGCTGGGTTATACCATAATTCTATTTTTTTTTAGGAACTACCATACTGTTTTCCATAGCAGTTGCACTTTTTTTTTCATTTCCTCTTGGTGAACGTTTTTGAATACGTGTAAACCTGAATGTCTTCATTGCCCTAGACATATCAACAATGAAGGGATTCTAAAAATCCTAGTCAACACTAGATTAATTAAAAGAAAAGGCCCGTCAGAATTATGGAGCATCCGAATTATAAGACATTTTAAAATTAAGTGCCTTTTGTTTCATGCAGATATTTAGAAACAAAATAAAGTAGCTTGTCATTTCATCTAGCAAAGACTCTTTAGGGCTCTATTTAAGGAAAAGAGAAAAATGATGTAGAATTAGAAATGTCTGTTAGTATGAATCAAATCCACAACAAATGTCCAGTAGTAATTGTCTCAAATCTATGCAGCATTTATCCAGAGCAGGCAAACTTTGGCCAAAATCCTAAATCATTTACCAATGGTGCCAAATCAGTGGAATCTGAAATTGAGACTGCTAAGCATTAAAATGTCCCCTAAATAAAATTCAAGCAGTTGTGTCTAAAACTGATCCTTGACCTACCATAGTGTGGCCATTTTATCTCACAGACTGAATTACGTTATCAGGAATCTTCCATTTCTGAATCGATACTTTTCATTCATTTTTAAGTAACCATTTTTTATGCTGATCTTGTGGACACATTTGATGAATCTTTGGCATCATTTAGACTTGTAGGTTTTTAAGAGCCCTCTAAAAATGATGTCAGCTGCTCTATCTTCCACTGACATTGCATTTGTCCCTCATTACTCAGTGCATTTTGAATAGCTAGCCGAACTGTCTTTGGGTATATAAGTAGATTTTTTTTTTCTATGTAAGTGAGGGTTACAAATCTTTTGGGCGGATGGTAGGGAATAGGAGGAAAGGCAGAATATTTGGGAGAATGCGCTTTTTATTTCATTGAGAGCTATAGGGCTCACCTCATAATGCAGCAATTTTGCATGGGAGGAAATGAAAAGGGATACTGAAATTAATTCTTCTTTGTACTTTCTCATATCTATTTAGCCTGAAAGTTGCAGAATCATAAATACATAATTGGGAAAGGGCAGACTGGCCTGGAGCAACAATCTGGGCCCAGATAACACCAGACACAGGGTTAGGAGTTCAGAAGCTGAAGGGTTCTATTCCTCACCTTGACAGAAAATCACTTGGTATATGATCATCTAACTTTCTGAGCCCACTTAAGGGCCCAAGGCTATACCTGTGGCCACACAGGAAGGTTATAAGGCATGAAGTCATTAACATAGCCTATGGCATTTGTACCTTATGATGGAACATCACTGAACTTGGAATTGGAAAACCTGGGTTCAAATTCTGGCTCTGCCTCTAATTGACTGGATGACACTGAACAGCTCTGTTCGCTGAATCTCCTTCCCCGTCTGGAAGATGAGGATGAGCATGGAATTTAGTCTTGCTTCTCAAACTGTATGGGTGAAGGACCAGGTGTTTTATTTCCAATTCATCATCATCTGATACTTTCGGTAAATATAATAAGAATATATTACTTAAAATTATGTGTTTAGATATCAGTAATGTCAAATTGTGATGCAAGTTTCTACATGTTTACTGTCAACTTCTGTACCTATCTAATTGTGGACTTAAACATTTGTTTTGAATGGGCACTGGTACTCAGGCCATATTTTAAGTAGCACTGGTGTAGAGCACATGTTGTCAAACTACAGCCTGCAGGTCAAATATGGCCCATTGCATATTTTTGCAAATTGAGTTTTCTTGGCACACAGCCATGGCCATTTGCTTATGTATTGTTCATGGCTGTTTTCACTGCTACAACGGTAGAGCTGAGTTGTGATGAAGGCCCTGTGGCGCCCAAAGTATTTAATACCTGGCCCTTTATGAAAAACTTTGTGTACCTAGGTTTAGAGGGGACAGAAAAATAAGGGAGCTGGATTAATTTTCTAAGGCCCTTTCAAGCACAAAGAAATAATATTTCTGCCAAAATGCTTGGTAACAGGGAAAATTGGCTGTCTGACCCTGAAAGAGAAATAGCCAGAAAATGCTGTCCCTTTCAGTGAAATAGATGTCCTATAAAGACATTCTGTTCCAAACAGCAGTCTTTTTTTTTTATCCCCTCATATTTCCAATATTCCAGTGTATTCCTCCTGTGTACTCTAATTACATAAACAATTGTATGTCTGGTCACCTGGGGTCAGTGTCTAGATTTCTGGCTACCTCTTTGTTAAACTCCTGGAAATGTACCCTCTTTTATTTGTCTCGTTTTAAAAACTCACCCTATTCCTAAGCAATTATTAAGTCTCTCTGTTTATCACCAATACCTTTCTGGAGTGAGCTGCAGTTTGTGGGTAGGATTCTGGTGGTTCTTTCTAGTTGAATAGCCTTCATTTGTGGAGGTTCAAGAAGCCCTAATAGCATCCCTCTTTGCTACCTGGGGTTTAGAGCCACAGGGAAAACCAATATTTAGGATATTGGAGAATGTGGCTTATATTTGTGGACACGTGGACTTCTTAACGCATATCTCTATAATAAATCAGACTTAATGTACCAATTCATCGCATTCCTGAAAACCATAGGTCTCTGATACAAGGGTATAGACAAGAGAAATAAAAAACCTATACCTTCTGCAGGCAGGCTAAGAAGAGGAGAAAGGAGAAGGATTATGCAAGCTCATTTTGTTATCTCATACCAAACAGGTAAGTCATTCTCATATGGAGAGGCCAGGAGGACTACATTAATTGTTATCCCTCCATGTGAAGGCCACATCAGACATGAAGAGGACTAAATACTCCCAAGCCCAATATCACCCACTACGAAAAATCTTCATTGGTTCATTTTACAACCTACTCTGCTGTGGAAAGGTAGCTCAACTGGCTGCCCATTTACTGGCCTAAGTTGAGAATCCTATTACCACAAGGAATTAGAGAATTCTGGAATAACATTGTGATGGAAGAGAATTGGCTCTCTGAACATCAGGGAGACTAGAAAGTGAACCAAGTTTTTATTCTGAACCAAGTTGTGTCTAACAGTGATCTCTTTGTTTTCCTTCAACAAAACTGTCCTGGCACCATATTTACTACTTCAGTGATTAACTCAATTATCTATCCAGCCTTCCATGCTGGAAGTATCAAGTTCATTTCAGGCTTTTCCATTTGATTAGTCATGAACCTTGGTATTTCTACCACAAATCCTTTTTGAAACTTTCCTCCCTCCCCTTCCCCACCACAACTTCCTCAGTTTAAGCCCTGAACAAAAAGCAATTAAAGCATATTTCCTGCAACAGATGCATTTTTCCCTCTTATCACCTCTCTCTGGTTTTAGCATCTCTATGGTGGACAGTTCCCTGCACCATAAATGTATTCAACCTCAAGGACAGAGAGCATTGCTTTTCTTTTCTGCCCTAGGGCCCTAGAGGCCCTCTTAACCTCTGGACAAGCACAGCTGGAGGTGCTAGGAGTTAACATCCAGTGGTGGCAACCTTCAAGTGGAGAGTCTTTGGATAAGTGCTCTAGCCGTTGTCCCCCCTTTTTCAGAGGAACAATTCTGAGAAACATTCTACATGGATGCTCAGAGAGCTCCCAATAAGTTTGAGTTCAAGTTACCCACGGTGGTAACAAGCTTATTCATACAGTTTTTAATTATATTTTTCTCCTTCCCTGACTCATTTACCCTGCTTTCTTATTTCTACTTTCTGAGACTACCTCTCAAATAAATCACCTGCACTCTAGTCCCTGTCTCAGGCTCTGCTTTGGAGGAAACACAAACTAACTTATTATTTATGAAGCAAGAATTTTTTACTACTGAAACCTGAAGCATGAATTGGTAAAGTAACTTGTTGAAAATTTTATTTCTAGAATGTGTCATAGCCAAGGATAGATCCAGGTCCAGTGTTTTCACCTTACTGGTATCTCCTTTTCACCTAAGATCCAAAGAATTTTCCACATAATACCTCATTTATCTGTATAAAATTTCAGTTGCATTAATAGGCATAGGGTATGTTACAACCCAATTGTAGAAAGTGGCCTCTTTGCAATTAGGCACAATGGTAAATACTCATCTGATAAACTTTGTTCAAGTGCTAAGACCCATTTACAGTGATTCAAAAATGGATACCTTATCAGCTCTTTATTTGTTTCTTTTCTGAACCATTTATATAACAAGTATCATTTGCCAAGTTGCATTTCTTGAAATACAGCCAAATGAAGCACTTTATAAATAAAAGAGGCCACTCAAATGATTTATTATCATTCAAAAATTATTGAAAATGCTCCAAAGCTGAACAATTAAGCTTGCAAATATGAATAGTCAAGGTAAGCTTCCTCATTTAAAGAAATTTAAATTAGCTTTAAACTCTAAGCTCTAATTTCTAGTAAGCCGAAAAGAAAACCCTTGTCCAGCTGTGAACAATTTTTATTTTGTCTTTCTTGGTTTTTTAAAAAATGTCAGAAATACGGAGACAGAAAAAAGACTGGTGAAAGACACTTGCCTAACATCCTGGATGGTTGTAAATAGTAGGCAGAAGAAGACAACAGCCTAGAAATGCCCTCTCAGCTTCTCTGGTCTTGTAACCACACAAGTGAAATGGGAAATTGGGCCAAGGAAAATGAGCATATAGGTCAGAAGTCAAGCAGAAAACAGTACACTGAGCTGGGAGTTTTGAAGAGATATTTTTACTGAAGGAATTATTTAGAAGTATGGGTAGACTTAATGGAACCATTAAAGGATGTTGGGGCACCAGAGTGTAACAACATCAGGAAGATGTTAGCACCCTTAGCCGTGATGAGGCAAGGGAGGGAACAGAGCTACCAGGCACAGTGGTAGCTGCAACCATAGAAGAGGGACCACTGACAGGAAATGTGATCACAGAAGAATAGTATGGAGCTGGGAGAGAGCCAGGGGAATAATTACTTTGATCTTTTAAAAAGTTTCCTGTGCTCTGATTGCTCTCCAGGTATACCTCCCATTAGTTGAACGCAACCAGAAGCCAGAGGTATAGGGGGTTAATTGATGAAGCCCATAGAGGTCAGCCTCCTAGGGCACAGAGAAGGGCAAAGAAAGATGGAGCAAAGATCGAAGGGCTGGTGAAGGAAGGGAGAGGTACTCCCCTTGCTTACTCACACATAAATAAATCCTGAAGCAAAATTTGCTTCATGGAAGCTTTAGCTCCTAGAAGGGTAGGACTTAGGCCCAGCTCTTACAGTAACCAAGAGGGAAGCACTTGAAGTAGTTTTTTAACCTAAAGTTTAGGTTATTCACTAATGTTTAGGTGACAGTCTATATACATTTGGGTACAGATTTTAGCAGAGGACTATTATATGGGTAGATAGCAATAAGTGCTCATGAAACAAATTGGTTTCTCTTTTCCTTAATATTTGAAATATTAGCACTACACAAATCTTTTCTCAGTTGACTTGCTATTGTATCTACCTCCAAAAAGTTTATTTATTCAAACTGGACAAAAATGTTTTATTTTTTCACATATTTTCATCAGGAAAATGGAGAAATCAATAGATGAGTTCCTAGGGAATGTTTTTGCCCTGGTGGACTTTGGCTTTTATTGGAGTGTGGTGTCATGCTCATAAGTTTTCTGAAATTTTTCCATTCACCTATTCATTCAATGAACACTTGTTGAGCCTAATATAAAAGGATCCTTGCCTTCATCAATATTACTTGCTAGTTTAGGAGATAGATAAGAAACAAGTAAATGCTTTAACAAAATATGTGCAGATTATGATCAGCATTGTTCAGGAAATGAAAATGGTTGGGGGCTGAAATAGGAAGAGAACAATCTCAAGTAGATAAGGTGGTCAGGGAACATCATTTTGAGAAGAGAACACAAAAACTGAGACATGAAGGATGAGAAGGAGTTGGACCTGCAAAGTGCAAGGGCAGTTGTAACCCAGACAGAGGGAATAGTAAATGCAAGAGCCTCCTGTCAGGAAAGGGCTTTAGCCTTATGACAGTGTATCCCCATCTTCCCTTAGGACAGTGTATCCCCATCTTCCCTTAGGACAAGGTGACATGCAGGTACTTCAAAAAATATGAATTTTGGGGGCTCCATCCCAGATACACTGAATAGGGATCTAGAGGAGAGCCCTGGGAAATAGTTGCATGCTATCATTAGGAACATTTGGGAAACCCTGCCCATAAAGAACTATCAACGATATTTAGACTGTACAGTGGTATATCTCAAGGAGATGAGGGCTGAGTGTAAAGAATGCTGTGCAATTTTGTTGGTTTTTCATAGTGCCTTATTTCAGAGGTGGCAGCCTCTGAGAAGCAGTGGCCAAATTTAGCAAGCTCAAATGTATCAGACACAACTTGCTCCCTGGGCCCTGTGGCTGCCATCTGGTTTAGATACACAAGTCCCGAAATATGGTTGGCAGAATTCCAAAGATGGCCTCCTAAGATTCCCATCCCCTGATTATTCAACCAAACACTAATGTAGGTATTAACCTGAAGGGACTTTGTCAATGTAATTTTGGCTACTGGACCGTAAAACATGGAGAGAAACCTAGATTACTCAGATGGGTTCAGTCTAATCACAGAAGACCTTACAGGCAATGAATTTTCTCCAGCTGAAGTTAGAAGAGAGATGAAACAAAAGAGAAACACAGATTAGGCCTTCAGAGAGATGCAACAGAAACAAAATTGGAAGGATTTGAGCCATAAAAAGAACTTGACTGGCTTGTGCTGGAGGAGGGGGCCACATAGAATAAGAAGGAACATGGGCAGCCTCTAGGAGCAAAAACCCTGGTTGATAGCCAGAAAGGAAATGGGAACCTCAGTCCTACAATCACGAGGACCTGAAAACTTGAATAACTCTGGAAACTGTTGTTTCCCAGAGCCTCTTAATAAGAGCTCAGTCAGCCAACAGCTTGATTTTGGGTCTGTTAAACATGAAGCTGAGAAACCAGCTAAGCCTTCAAGGACTTCTGACCTACAGAACTGTAAGATAATAAATTTGTGTTCTTGTAAGCCACTAGATTTGTGATAATTTGTTTTGGTGGCAGTAGAACTCATACAGGAAGTAACAGTCAAGTTTAGCAGTACCCAACCTTAAGGCCACTCTACACCATCATTATTAGGATTCTACCAATGATTTAGTAAATTGAGCCATCTACTACTGGTCACGGAACTTTTCTGAAACTCAAATTTCTGATCTTTAAATTGGAGATAAAATTGTCCTCAACTCACAGAGTGGACCAAAAACTCCAATGAGATATAAACTTTGAAGCACTGTGCAAACATAAAGAGGCTGCTCCCATAGACTTGGAGGTATAATTATGCCTTTTGGCAAAGCACTTGAACTTTAAGCTCTTCGCCTTTGTTATAAGTTGGGTTGCCTGAGAAGCAAACTTGGCGATTGTATAGAATGGAACTTGAAGTTAAAGTCTGAGATATTTATTAGGGAGTGTTTGGATACCTTCCAACACCTATAGAAGGAAGCAGGATTGGGCTAGGGAGAAGTTGAGCTGGAATGTAGTCCCATTAGCAATCCACAGGAACTTTGGAGCTGGATGTCCCTTCAAAATTGTCCAGGGATAAGCCCAGGGTCTGAGTCTTTATGCATCCTGGGTCAATTATCATTGAATGAGATTGCCCTGGAAAAAAATGCATGGGCTTGATTTAGTCTGCTAGATTTAGCTGAGATAGTCCCCAGTGAGGGCTGACAGCCAATAGCACTCCCAACAGCTGGGGGTGTCTAGGCAATTCATCAGTGTTGATAACATTCCTGATAATTTGGGGTGTACGATAAGATGTCTTTCAATCACAAAAAGGAAATCATATTTCTTCAGGTACCATTTTGATTTCTAAATCTCTTTTGTGGCCCAGCAGTTCCGTTTCATGCAAGATAAATGATGTTCTGTTATCAGTATCCCACTCCTAATTCTTAACAATCTCTTGGATCAGTTCATTCTTTAGGGCCTCCCAATGCCCATAGATTCCTTTGCCAGACTGGAGACTGCTTAAATACTTTAACATTTATATCTGCCAACACCATTGTATTAGTTCATTTTCACACTGCTATAAAGAACTACCTAAGACTCGGTAATTTATAAAGAAAAGAGGTTTAATTGACTCACAGTTCTGCATGGCTGGGGAGGCCTCAGGAAACTTACAATCATGGTGGAAGGCGAAGGGGAAGCAAGCATGTCTTACCATGGCAAAACAGGAGAGAGAGAGAGAAAGAGAGAGAGAAGAAAGCTACACACTTTTAAACCATCAGATGTCATGAGAACTCACTATCACAAGAGCAGCATGAGGGAAATCCACACCCATGATCCAATCACCTCTCACCAGGTGCCTCCCTTGACATGTGGGGATTACAATTTCAGATAAGATTTGGTTGGAGACACAGAGCCAAACCATATCAACCATGCCAAAGAAATTACGGTGGGAAGGAACTAAGGAAAATCCCTTAGGAGCCCTCTTAAAATGCCTGTGGGCTAAATGCTTAAATGAACTGAACAACAACTGGTGTCCCTAAGGCTCCAATTTGCTATACTATAAGGGAACATTTTGTGCAGTGGTGGCCACGGAATTCCAGAAGAGTTTCGGGAGAGGCAGTTTAATATTTCATATTCTCAGCCTCTTCACTTTTTCAAGTAGCATAATCAACTGGAAATATATTCTGTCCTTGGAGTGTTTTTGTACCATACTCCAAGTCTTGCAACTTACTCTAAAATGTGAGGGCTGAAATGTTTTGGTAATGTGATTAAGAAGGAAAAAACTAGCGAAAGAAAGAAAAAGGACAAAAGCAATATGCTTTTTTTTTAGCTTTTTAAAATTATTATTATACTTTAGGTTTTAGGGTACATGTGCACAATGTGCAGGTTTGTTACATATGTATCCATGTGCCATGTTGGTTTGCTGCACCCATTAACTCGTCATTTAGCATTAGGTATATCTCCTAATGCTGTCCCTCCCCCCTCCCCCCACCCCACAACAGTCCCCGGAGTGTGATGTTCCCCTGCTTTTTAAACATCTTATTTAGTCCTTTTCATGGGACTGCCAGTTTTGTGCCATTAGAATCAGCATTAATCCTTCCCTGTCTATTATCAGGTTATCAGATTATTATAGGGATTGGAACATGTTAACCTGCACTGAAACCTTTGGCATAATAAAGAAATCATATTTTGACTCAGGGATTTTTGATTAATGTACCTTTCCCAAATAATTTCCAAAGGGAACTTTTTTTTAATCAACAAAACTATGAGTAAGACGTACTCTCATTTCTTAAAGAATTGCAGATAAAGGGAGAGAACATCTTTTCTAAGTAGAGAACATGTCATTTTGGTCTCTCCTTACATGTCCCATAGGCAAATCATTTGTCTAAAATCGGTTCTCTTGATACATTTATTCCTCTTTTTGTATTTCCTGTTTTGGTAAGTAGCACCTAAGTTGAAACTTAGGAATTAAAGAAAGTGAAAATAAAGAAAAATTCCAAGAAGAAAGTGTTCAAAAGAGTTAGGGAAGACAATTTTCTGTAGATTGAACAAGAAAATGCCTTCAGAGTGAAAGAGAAAACCAAGGAGCCAACATAATAAAAAAAAACCCTACATATTTTGTGATATTTTCCAGAACACCAAGAATAAATAGAAAAGTCTAAACACTCTCAAAGGCAAATACGAGTTGCTTGGAATAGAACAAGAATTAAACCACCATCTTTCTTTTCATCAGTAACACCAGATGCTATACACTACAGGGATCATGTAATTAATTTATTGCCCAAACCAGGACATTTTATCTGGCTCGGTCACGGGATAGCAGGTGTAAACTGGAACTACCACAGGTAAACTGGGATGCATGGTCACTTCACTAAAAGCTGTTAAAAACAGGAATTTCAAAATTCTGATGGAAAATGTCTTTAATCTAAAATTTCACAAATAGAGAAAACAACAAACCAGTATGAGGGCAGAATGAAGACTTTAGATATGCAAGAAAGTTTGACAACCAATGCATTTTCTGGGGGGAAGTTACTTGAAGATATATTTATTTTTTAAAAAGGATAAAATAAGCCAATAGATAGACAACAGATAGAGAAAATAGAGCATCTAAGAGAAAACAGAAGTGAAAAGAAGCTCCAAGGTGATGGGACAGAGAAATAAATCTGAGCATAACAAAGCTGAGGGGACTTAGTGAACATCCAGCCCAGTTAGAGGAGAGAGGACACACACTGGAAGATGGAGGGTCTAAGAAGAAAATGTCCAGATATAAGGGGAATCACCAGAAGAGACAACAGGAACAGTTTGGTGACTATATAAAGAAAAGGCCGTTAGTACAGTACATAAAAGAAGACAATTCAAACCTAACCCTAGAAACATTCTCCTCTGAACGCCATAGGAAGCAAATGTATTATAATAAAACCTAATATTTATTGAGAAGTTACTATGTGTAGGCATTATATATTTTACATATACTAATCACTTAAGTATTCGTAGGAACCCTATGAGGTAGCTAAAATTATTTTCCCCTATTTTTCAGATGAGGTAATGGAGGCAGAGTGAGGTTGCTCATCCAGGGTTACACAGATAATACAGGCAGAGCTAGGATTTTGATAGTCGGCCTCTAGCTGTCTGCTTTCAGAGAATATCATTTGGTTCTAGAACAAACAATATTTGGTTAAACGAATGTTAACAAATCTTGTATGTTTTTAACTTTTAGAATTAATATATAAATACATCACAAGCAACTTAACTGTCCTTACAAGTCAGGAGATAAATGTTATGCAAAAGAAAGACATATTTGACTATTTCCAGGATGTTGGAAGATGGAAGGGAAGGAGGAGACATGGAAGGAAGGATGGGATAACAGTATCCTTGTCTAACAAAATGGGGAGAAAAGAGAAAGAGTCTACATTTGATAGTCCCAGGCATAGAGGTTTAAAATGCTGTTTAAGTTACAAAGGTGACCACTCTTGTCACTATCTTCGGTGAAATATCGAGGGGAAGTCAGTAGTAGTTAAGTTGGTTAAGTCTACATCTAAAAATCAAGAAATCAATAAAAATTGCTTAAGGTTGATTAATAAATTAAAATATCAGTATGAGCAATTTATTGAGAAATATGGAAGTACCTATCAAGAAACAAAATTAGAAATAGCGGTTTCTTCCAGGGAAAACAACTACAGTTTTTCATCATGGAATAAAACAACTTCTTTCATGTTATTTTATTTTTAAGGATATTAGTTTGCACATATTAGTTTGATAAGCCAGAGAAAGAGAAGATGCAACATCAGCAATTTAGTTTCAGGAAAACAACATCATCCATTACATTAAATAAGATGTAACTAATTTGGATTCCATTGGCATTATAACTTTGATCATATTTAACTTGTAAATTTGTTTTGATTTTATAATAGAATAAGAGCATAAGGATTGTATATTCAGTTTAATGTATGTACATTTCAACATATCATTAGAATAAAAAATGCTGTGTGTCAACTCTGAGAGGCCAAACCATTTTTTTCTATCATTACATCACTCAAGTTTGAAGAATACTACTTCACTGTAAGGGGTCTAACTACTTTGGTACCAACTCATTACTCAAGGCTTGGTTCAACTGCATCTCTTCTCTGAAGCCTTTCCTCAACCTTCTAGGCAGAATTGATGATAGCCTTTTTTGGGTCCCACTGTACATACATTATACATGATTTATTACAGTTTATGTTTTTTTCATAGAGCTATTTGTTTACACAGATGTTTATGATTACTACACCAAAAGTGCTTATGAGTAGGGCTCATAGCTTATTCTTCTGTATCCCCAGCAACCAGTTCACAGCCCATCACATGCAAGGAGCCTAGCAAATGTTTGCCGAATCAATGGGTGGTAGCAGTGATAATATTCTCCTGGCTTTCATAGTTCCATTCAATTGTTAACCATCAAATTGGAAAAGCACAAGGTACTTTATCCAGCATGGCTAAAAAGCTTTTTAGAAATAGGAAAAACTTTAAGATGAGGTTTAAGTCTTATAATTAGATTTATGGCAGATTAAAGGCTCATAAAAAGGAGTTGGCTTAAACTCTTCTCCTGAGTACCTGTATCCCTGTAGAAATAAGGCAATGGTGTCATTCTATGCAGGTATAGTAAATATTGGTACAATGGGAGAATATCCTAGCATTTAATGACACATCATAGTTACTAAACGCATGATGAACTTTGTTAAGATAACTTGGCAACACAGATTTTCACTTCAACTGCAGGAAGGAAGTTTAACATTTCCTGGCCCCATTCTTAACATCTCCCTTATAGTTATCCTTCACCCAGATAAAAATGAATCTGGCTTATTGGTATATCTACTTAAGAAAGGATACAACACAACTGCAATACAAGAAAAATGAAGAGGTGAAATTGTTGAATTTTTTTGAAAAGGACAAACTCGAAAAAGGAAGCAATGACTCTAGTGACACATTCCTATTGGTTGAAATTGGTGAGACTGTTGAGATTGTTATTTGTTGCCTCCTCATCCCCCCTGGCATTGTCGATGCACTCATCCATTCACTAATTCATTTTGCAATAATTATCAGACACCAATTAGGAACAAATGTTGCTCTACCACCACGGTTGATTCACAAGGAAGATTTAGCCCTAATAAACCAGAGTTAGAGCTTCATGCAATTTGTCTCCTGACCAACCAGTCTATGTTCCTTGCAGTTTTACAAGCTGGCTTTGACAAAAGGCAACATTCTGTGTCTATTGATTACAACTTTTAAAAATGTACTTAAGTAGCTCACAGGCAGGTATTTAAACAAAAACATGATAGCTCCTTGGGAGTCATTGAAGCTGGCTTAGTTGCTTTATTCTAAAAAAAAAATCCAAAAGCCCTTTGTTTTATTGTGATCTCAATTATAGCACTTCCTCAAAGGATAGTACCTAAGAAAAGCCACTATGTATTATGGTAAAACCTTTATGTGATACTTAACCCTACAAACTTTAATAATATCTCATTAATATTCCCATTCCTGAAAAAAGTAGATTTCATTAAGAATTCAGGAATAAGACCACTTTTCTTAAATCTTTGCTTTTTAGACTTGGAATTTCTAGATAATGATCTAGTTGGAAACAGCAACATTTGAAAAAATAAGGTTTATTCAGTTCCTTCTGAAAGTATTGATTATATTTTTCACTGTAGTTGCTTTGAAACATTCTTAAAGGTCTGGATTAGGTATTTATGGAAACCTCTTACTCTTTAAGTTATGGAGTTTACATTAAAAACTGTAACTGATCCTCGACCAAGTGTCAGACAAGAATATCTGAAGAATATTAAAAATTATTTTGAATTTATTTCCTTTCATGTGTCATCTTCTTTAGCCCCAGTTTACTTTCAACTATTGATGCTTTTGTAAGAAGATTCATTCAGAATATAGGCATCAGATATTCACTAATACTAAATATTTTCCATTCTCCTAAACTAAGGCCAGGTTAATATCTCCAATGTCTTTTTTTTAGTCTATTCAATGCCATGTTTTTGGTGATTTTGCTGTTTGAAATGGCTCCCAAGTATAGTGCTGAAGTGCTGCCTACTGTTCCTAAGTGCAAAAATGCAATAATATGTTTTATGGAGAAAATAGGTGTGTTAGATAAGATTCATTCAGCCATGAGTGATAGTGCTACTGGCCATGAGTCAAGGTAGTTAATCAACAATACGTATTAAACAAAGTGTCTTTAAACAGAAATACACCAAACAAGGTAATGTATTAATCAGTTGATGAAAATGTAACCAGATGCTACAGAAACCCAATCCAGTATTTCCCTTAGGAGCAATGGTTCTGTATTTGCTCATTCAGTGTTCGTGGTGACTTTATAGAACATTAACTACTGTAAGTAATGAGAATTGACCGTACTCTAAATGCCTAGTACTTAGTTGGGGCTAAACATATACTTATTCATTTGTCATTTCTCTGTACACATAAGGATAAAATGATAAAATTTTCTTTGAGGGATGAAGGGATGGCTGCCTCCCCACCCTCCTCTTCTTAGAGTGTTTCCTTGTAAACATAATAGGGCCAATGAGTGGGCCAACCTTTTCACTTTACAATGAAAGGTTTGAGGCCTTCTGCTCCTTGGTAACATAAACATATACCTCCAAAATTAACTCTCTGATGAAGCGTACAGGAAACTATTGCAAGGTAAATCAATTTATCTCTCAAGGAGATAAGACAAGATTGAATTATTCTTTCTTCTGCCTCACTGTAGAGACTTGGATCAAATTCTGTCAAGATATTATAGGTACTTTTGAGCTACCTTACATGCAAGTAAATCTGGTAGGGCTTACTCTAAAAAATTGTGTTCCCTGTCTCTTCTATATTGGTACAGAAGGGTCTTTTGTTGGCAGGATTATTTTATTTTATTTTATCTTTTGAGACAGAGTCTTGCTCTGCTGCCCAGGCTGGAGTGCAGTGGTGCAATCTCGGCTCACTGCAAGCTCCACCTCCTGGGTTCATGCCGTTCTCCCGCCTCAGCCTACTGAGTAGCTGGGACTACAGGCACCCACCACCACTCCCGGCTAATTTTTGTGTTTTTAGTAGAGACGGGGTTTCACCTTGTTAGCCAGGATGGTCTCGATCTCCTGACCTCGTGATCCGCCCGCCTCAGCCTCCCAAAGTGCTTGGATTACAGGCGTGAGCCACCGCGCCAGGCCTATTTTATTTCTTAAATGTATGTTTGAGTCTTATTCTGGGGAGGCTGTTATTCTTTAATTTCTTGGGATTGTTTGTGTCTGTCAATGACTGAATGGCTTTTTGGCTTTGCTATTACGCCGTTCAAATTATACTAATGCACCTGTTAAGTTAAAGTGGTTATGCTTGTGGGCTCTCAGTAAATCAATTTTGCTGCTGAATAATGAAGCAGTTCAGGTTTTCCGTATTTCTGTGTCTATTTGGAAACCAGCATAATGGATGTCTGGATATTTTGCAAAGTGTCTGATGATCCTATTTGTTGATTGAGAATGCTGCAGGCGTGGGAAGAAAGGTTGTTTAGACTCTAAATTGTATGGCATGATTCTCAGTTACTGGCTCCAGCTATGAGCCAGATGTCTGATTTTTCTAGGAGATATGTAAATTCAATAATGTAAGATAGAAACTAATTCAGGACTCCATTGATTCATCTTGACTGTTTTGAAGAACCCATTTCACTGAAGGATGATGCCGGTGATGCTTGCTTTTACTCATCAACCTGTCCCCTCCTCCCCTATGCACTTCTTTCCCTGGAGATGTTCTGAGCGGTGTCTGAGTCAGTGATTCAGGACACTGCTGCCTACAGGGCAGGGTTTCCTGACCATCCTTTGTTGTGATGGGAGCTGTCCTGTGCACTGTAGGATGTTTAGCATCCCTGGCCTCAACCCGCCAAATGCCAGTAGCATGCCCCCTTCCAGTTGTGACAACCGAAAATCCCCAGACATTGCCAAATGTCCCCTGGTCCCCACTGAGAAGCACTCTTTAGGGAGAGAAGGTGTATCTGTGCTAAGCTGAGGTTTCCAGTGTTTCCTGTGTCTAAGATTGAAAGTACATGAGCCTTAAGGCCAGCAACAGAAGCTCATAAGTACCTGCCACTGAGGAAGCCCCGCTGGTTGTCCTAAGAGGAAATGTGACTACCACATGACAAAGGTTCTTCTCAGAAGTTTGTTAGGCTGTTCCCAACTTGCCAGCATGTAGGGAACAGCACCTGTTGTGTATCTCAGTTTTCTTGTCTACACAGGGAATAAAACACTGCCCCTTACACAAATTTTATTTTGTTTTGCTTTTAGTTTCTTTTCTGCCTCATAGAGGACAACAAGCCTAGCAGCTTCTGGTAGATGAAGAACAATGTGATCATCTGAATTTCATCCCTTCTCAGTTCTCTAGAGCTCTTAACCTTAATAGTTGGGAGCTTCCCTTTTTCAATAGTTCCTTTCTTAGGACCTTTGTCCAATCAAGTTAATTGGCTTACCACGGAAAGGCAGAAGAGCATGGTGACTAAGGTAATAGACTCAGTTTAAAGCCTGGCTCTGCCACTCACTTTTTGTGACTTTGATTGGCTGTTTAATTTCTGGGTGGCTTAGGTTTCTTCTTTTAAAAATGCTGATAATAATATTACCATTCTTACATGATTGTTGAGAATTTTGAATGAGTTAATATCCTCATAGCACTTGGCATAGTGATGCAAGGAAAAAATTTGTACTTCAGTGGTAACCTATATGCCTTTCCCCTTTATCTATTTCGATTCTGTGGGAGTTCAGTTACAACTCTCACTTGTAGATAACTGACAGCAATGCAAAAGGATTCTTGTCTATAGACATGAAAATGTCCAATCATTCGTGTTGCAGTCATTGAATCCCTTTTATTTCACTGTTTCTCTCAGTAGAGGCCATGGGGAGCTGACATCTTTAGCTATTCTTCCTTTCATTGTCTATGTACTAAATTGCCCGAATCTAAAAAGGATTCATGTTTCTTTACTGGTCAAATCTGCCAGGCCTTGACCTTACCTTGTGCTTGACAACCAGAATTTGAAATTAGGTTTCCCTGACTTTCCAAAGTCTGTTTGTCACTGAATCTCTTTACACTCCTGGGTATTATTTTCTTAATAGCCTGCCATCTTTTAACTATCCTTTTTTTGCAGTAAGGTTTATGATTGAGTGTTAGTGTCCATCTGAAACAGAATGCACAAACGTCTGTGGCCTCCATCCCAGCCTGTATTCCTTATCTACTGCTGCATAACACCTTACCCCAAAACTTAGCAGCTTGAAATAACACATGGTTTATGCAGTCATGAATTTAGGCATAGCTTAGGTATATGGGTCCTCTGGTTTTGGGACTCTTACAACCCTGTAATTAAGGTGTCAGTCAAGGCTATGGTTTTTCTTACATGAAGCTCAAGTAGAAAAGGGTCTGCATCCAAGCTCACTCACATGGTTGTTGTCAGGATTCAGTTCTTCAAGGGTAGTTGGACTGAGGTGTCAGCTCCCTGCTGGCTGTTGGCCTGAGGCTTCCCTCAGTTCCTTAAACTGTGGGTTTTTCTAACATGGCAAGTTACTTTATCAAAGTGTGCAAGCTAAGAAGGCAATAAAGAAAGCCTGCTGAGGTGACATCTCATCCTTTTCCATATTCTATTCACTGTTTTCTGCCCACTCTTTATTTTTTATTTTAATTAATTAATTAATTAATTTATTTATTTATTTTGAGATGGAGTCTCACTCTTGTCACCCAGGCTGGAGTGCAGTGGCACGATCTCAGCTCACTGCAATCTCTGCCTCCTGGGTTCAAGCGATTCTCCTGCCTCAGCCTCCCAAGTAGCTGGGATTACAGGCACACACCACACCATCATGCCCTGCTAATTTTTATATTTTTAGTATAGATGGGGTTTCGCCTAGTTGGCCAGTCTGGTCTCAAACTGCTGAACTCAGGTGATCCGCCCGCCTCGGCCTCCCAAATCGCTGGGATTACAGGTGTGAGCATCTTATCAGGAAGGAAGTATACAGGGGTGTGAACAGCAGAAAGTGGGAATCACCAGTGACAATCTTAGAAGCCTGCCTGTCACACAACCAACTGTGAACCAAATCTGTGGGCTCCAGCCAGGCACGATCTGAACCAAATCTGAAGGAGCATACAATAGAACCATAACCCAAAATTCCCAAGGTCTTACAAGCAGGGGTGGAAATGAGGTAACATTATTATTAATGCCCAAATGTAGCTGGATCATAGTCCCTATCTGCTGACACCAGACCTCCAGCCTTTCCCTCAAAGTCAACTTTGATTATTTCTGAGAGTCCACAAGGAGTATCTCACACAGTCTCATGAGTGAGCCCTCCTCAGTCTTTGGTTGCAACTTTGAAGAGATGCAACCAGGCACTGACATTATCACTGGTGTTCTCTGTCGGAAGTATTCCCAAAGATGGGAAACGAAACCCTCAAGATGCTATGTAGGACTTGTTTCCTTCAGACCTCATTGCACTTCTGAAGCCATCTTCTACAAAATGAACAAACATGTGACAGAATGCTCCCTCCCTGCTCTAAGTCACAACTTGGATACCCAGATAGTACTGCTTATGTCCCAATGTTCCTGCTGTGTAAAGCCCCCTCTGTTTGATTCAGATCCCCTTGCTCAAATCAGGTTGAGGAATGGATATCATATCATCTTCTTTACCTTTTCATCCCTCCCATCTTCACTCCCAGGTGCCCAAAACTCCCTCACCACTTTCCATCCATGTTAATAACTAGAGTCAGTCTTTAGGAAAAAGCCCTGATTTGGATCACTTGCCAGTTTTCATGGTATCAAGGTTTCCAGCATGCATGATTACAAACTACAAATGTTATATCACTGAACATGGGGTTAGGAGATGTGCACAATCAGTTCTATGCAAATCGGTACAAGCTAGTTGCAGCATATCTCCGAAGGGCCAGTGGCCCAGGAGACACAGCCACATCCTGGACTAGCTGGAACTCCACTACACACTCTGTATTGGAATTTTGCTCCTATGTGGTAGGGCGTAGAATTAAATCACTTGACTGGTACTCCAGCCATGACTATGGCTTTTGTACATTCCTTTCATGGAAATTGCTTTTACTGCAAAAAGGCCTGAATCTCATTATCCTCAGAGAAAAGTCTGAGGTGTTCAGAAAGCTCCCAAAGTTACAGTCCCTTTAAGATTCCCCAAATACTCATGAACTCAAGGCTACTTCCCAGACTTCATTGTTTCTCTTGGTTTTTTATATTTCTACTCTATATTCCTCCATGTTGGCTGAGATTGAAGCACTGAGTTTCTGCCAAGTTTCTTCCTTCTTGGTTTTGACTAGGACTTTATCTTATTGATAAGGGACATTACTACCCCATGTAAGTCAATCCAGTATCTTTTTTTGAGGGGCAGCTTGCCCCTCTACTCTAAATATGATCATGGATTCAATGCCCTTTAACACACACAGCTTATTGAGATTTGGAGAAGAGCCAGGCAGCCACATACTTCTTTCTAATTTCACAGCTCTGTGACCTTGGGTGAATTACCTAACTTCCCGAAGTCTGACAATCTCTGTATGTTTAGTGGAGATAAGATTACTTATCTCCTCCGTTTGTTATGAGGATATAAATTAGATGATGGATATAAAGTTTCAAGCATAGAGTAGGTGCTCATCAAAAAGTATTATTTGCCAATTAAAAATAAAAATTTAAAAAGCATTAAAAATATCTCCAAATACCCTATCATTGCTTTTATTATTATTATTACTATTATTTCCTTTCTCTCTCTCTATCCATTTCTAAGCATGGATGAGTCTTCTATCCATGGATTCAGGGTTGGGTTGGACTGGAATTAGTTGCTCTAGCTTGGGCCAAGGGCTGGAGTGGGCACTTAATGAAGGACACCTGCAAGAGAGGAAAGTTGCCCCGGTATGGAGGCTCAAAACCTGGAGTCACATTTGGTTTTGTTTTTTAACACATTTTTGCACTTTTCAAAATATAAAAATATAACCTGCTCATCTTAAGAACAGAAAAATATGCAGACATATGTTTTAAAAAGCTAATAGTCCACTTTCTTCTGCTATTTCTGTTTTTGAAAGCGATGCATTTATTCTTCCATAAATCTCACATGCTTACACAAATGTAAATACACACATATAAGGCTTTCCTTGAAGTTTATTTTTATAAAATAGGTTTCTAAGATACTCATTACTCTGCAACTTGTTTTTTCCCCTTAATAATCCATCATATGAATAGCATTTT
Source organism: Hylobates moloch (assembly GCF_009828535.3). Lineage (NCBI taxonomy): Eukaryota > Metazoa > Chordata > Mammalia > Primates > Hylobatidae > Hylobates > Hylobates moloch. The sequence continues at coordinate 11,936,340 of NW_026652282.1, read as the reverse complement.
CTTTTTTTGGTAGGCACTGAATAAATGGTTACTGAAATATTCATTTGTGAAATAAGACTATAAAACTCTTTTGTTGTAACAACTTTATTGAAATATTATTCACACACCATACAACTCACCCATTTAAAGCATAGACTCCAATACTTTTTTAGTACATTCACAGAGTTGTATAATCAATACCACAATCAATTTTAGAACATTCCATTACTCCCCAAAGAAACCCAACACCCTTTAGCAACTGTCCTCCATTTCCCTCCAAACTCCTCCATTCCCCACCAGCCCTAGGCAACCACTAATCTAATTTTCGTAATATATCTTCTGTCTCTATAGATTTGCCTGTTCTAGACATTTCCTATAAATTGAATCATAGTATACTGGCTTCCTTCTCTTAGCATAACGTTTTTGTTTCATCCATGTTGTAGCCTGTATCACTACTTTATTCATTTTTACTGCTGAATTACATTTCATTGTGTGGATATACCTCATTCTATCTATGTATTCATCAGTTGATAGACATTTGTGTTGTTTCCAGTTTTTGGCTATTATAAATAATGCTGCTATGAACATTCGTACATATCGCTTGCTTTAGAACCCTCAATTTTCTGGTCATCTGTCGACCTCTTTGCCAGAACTAATTCTCCAGTCATACCAATGCCAAGTAAATCCTCTTCCATACCCTCAATGTTTCAGGAATGTCTACTCCTCAACAGAACCATGTAGATCTTAATTTAGGGATGTTCCCTGGTGATCAAGCTTTAATTAAACACTAGCTCTGCATGTTTTAAGGCAGATCAGGATATCAGACACTAATTTTGAAGAAAATAGTTTTTTTCCCCAATGGCAAAAATAAATTTTTACCTATCTGACAATTTGGTTTCATAGATGTAATAAGGAGATATCCTGAAGGAAAACATGAATAATCACAACTCTATAGTCAGTTCAAATCTCTTTCTGCATCAAATATCCAGCTGTCTGGAACATCTGGGTTTTTTAATCTCCTAAAAGTATGTCCAAGATGGTACTTATCCCACCCCTCGACAAGCCCACTTTTACTCCTGTATTCCCTACAATGGCAGATGGCACCAGCATACAGGCTGTTGCTCAAGTCACAAATCTGGTAAATGCCCTAGACTTTTCCAACAATCCATTCTGCATATGATCAATCATCCAAGGCACATCAAGCTATCTGAAATAGCTCTTTAATTCATCCTCTTCTCTTCATTCTCATTGCCATTATGTTAATTCAAGTTATCACAATATGCCATTGTGCACTATGACCTCTTGAAACACAAATTGTTGCATGTTTCAGTATTCCTTTGCCTGTGGTATCCTTCCTGCTCTTGTGTGCCTGGTTAACATCAAGCCGAATTTTAAGACTTAACTCAAATGTCACCTTCTCTGGAATTCCTTTGCCTTCCTTCTTATTCAAGTTGGATGAGTTTCCCTCCTTTGCTCCTTGGCATCCTGTTCTTAGTTTTATTTTAGCACACAAAACATTCTAGTGTAGCTATTGATTTAACTGTTTATTTCTTCTTTCATTCGATCTGAAAATCTTCCTTCGTTTTTTATCACAGTAGCTCACACATTATTAGGACCAAACAAATGTTTGTTTAATAAATGAATGAATAATTAATTTTGTATATAAAAAAGAAGAATTGGAATGAGTGATCAATTTTTCACTTACAAATATATATGAGGAACTTCCTTATTAGAGCTCAGCTATTTATTTGTAACATCAATCTTAAATTCAAAGTTGCTTATGTAAATATGTAACTGTTTCCATCTTTGCTTTTCCCATTGGATTTGATAAATTTTAATGCTTAAATTCTGAATAATTGGAGGGACTCCTTGAAATGTGTGTATGTGTGTAATAAGTCCATTAATAGTAATATCCAACTAAAGAACATTTTTAAATGAGCCAAGTAATAGAATAAATCCATTAAGTTTCCATTAAGTCCCTCTGTGAAAGTGAACACTATGCATTTGTTAAGCATTCCTTAATGAAATAGCATTAACCCAAATATTTCAGAAATTAATATGAAACTCTCCACACAGAATGTCTTATAGAAGTATAGGCCTTGTTATGTAGTCCCATGGTCAGAACTAATCAAATCCATAAGTTTATTATACTGAAGAGATTAAATTTCATGCTTTGCTAAAGATTAATAGAAAAATATTATTAGAGTTGTACTCATTATTTATTAATCTAATGAGATGATTGTCTCTTTGTAGCAAAAAGAACTTTAGAATTAAAGTGTTATAGAAGATCTTGAACCTTTCATATAGAGGGAAAAATGATGAAGATATAAATGAACAAGGAGAATATACTAAATAAATGTTTTTGGGGACATCCTTACCATAATTCTATAGGTGTAAGAAATAATTTACTTTATCTATCCTATGAAAGAGAACACTCTGCAAAATACTAATTTGTTACTTCTGTGTCAAGAGGACAAACTTCACCCTTTTCTGTACTTGAAAACTCTATTGATGTGTTGGAGAATTGTAAGAATTATAGTAAATTCATGGAAGCTCTGGAAAAAGGCTTTGGTGTCACCATCAGATCATACATTTTGAGGCATATCTGGAAGTTTAAAAAATTGAATTGTACTAATGGAAAAAGCAGAGGGGAAAACCCTCAAGCTCACTCAAGCAGGTGAGGAGACTGCAGAGAAGTGAGTAGAAAGGATTTCACAAGATTAAGGCTGCAGAGGGAGAGACAGAAGATTACTTGGTGTCTGGTGGAGCGGCTGGGTGACTACAGAGGGACCACCACTGTGGGTGTCTGCCGGGAGTTCCTAGTATGGTCAATAGGGCCAGAGGGGAAAAAAAGGGTCCAGGGAACTTGTGGCCACAATTAACATGGTAAAGAAAAGAGAAGTTGTCTCTGGTGGAGGTGAAAATCCTTCAAGAACTCAACTCCAGAGAAACTTGCTATTTCCTCAGTTGAGAGATATCTTCAGACTCCTGTCCTCCAGCTATATATCTTTCATGAGAAGTCACTTTCCATTTCCCACTCACACACCACACAAAGGGTGTAATCAAGGCACAACCACAAAGCCTGCCTTCTTACTCATAGGTGAAATGTGGGAGGGAGTGTGGGGCGGGGGCAGGGAATGCCAGGGGAGCAGTGATCTTCTGTTGCTGAAGAAACTGTCACTAGATATCAATATTCATCAATTTATATTGTTGCTTCTAGGCAGGAATGGGCAGCCAAGAATCACCAACAGCATGAAAGACGGGCTCCAAAGCAAATAAGCATAGCAATGAACCTACAGGATTATGTATGAATGTATGTATATATGAAATGAAGAGGAACTGAACGTCTAATTAATAATCTCAGAAAGTTAAACAAATACTGCAGTCATAAACAGAGCATATAGCTTAAATAAAAAATTCTATTAGCAAACAAGATTTTGGTAATTAGAAATAACTGTAACCCTCCTTCTGGGTATAGGTTTAAAAGAACTGAAATCTGGACCTCAAAAAAATATCTGCACTCCCATGTTCGTTGCAGCGTAATTCGCAGTAGCCAAGATATGGAAACAACCTAAATATCCATTGATGGATGAATGGGTAAAGAAAATGTGATTATATATATATATATATATATATACACACACACACATATTCAGTGGGATACTATTCAGCCTTAAAATATAAGTAAATCCTGCCATATGTGACAACATAAATAATTATCCATTATCCTCAACATGAACATTATCCATGTTGAGAACATTATGCTAAGTGAAATAAGCCAGTCACAGAAGAACAAATACTGCATAACACCATTTATATGAAATCTCTAAAATAGTTAAACTCATAGAAGCAGAGAGTATATTAGTGGTTGTCAAAGGGTAGGGGGAGGGGGAAATGGGAAGTTGTTGTTCAATAGGCATAAAGTTTCAGTTATGCAAGATGAATATGTTCTGGAGAACTGTTGTACAACCTTGTGCTTAGAGTTAATTATACTGTGCTATACAGTTAAAAATCTAAGAGGGTAGAGCTCAAGTTAAGTGCTCTTACCACCAGCAAAAAAAGGGAATGGGGAAACAAGGCAACTTTTGGAGGTGATGAATATGTCTAGTATCTTGACTGTGGTGATGGGTTCATAAGCACAGGCATATGTATATGTTCAAACTCATCAAATTGTATACATCAAATATGTATAGTTTTAAAAGTTATATTGAAAAATATAACTAATCATTTAAAGTACTTATTAGAATTTCTCTTGACATTGGACATGACTGAAAAGAAAATGTGTAATTTAGAAGACAAAATTGTGGACTTTTCCTAGAAGAGAAAGTTTAAAAGAAAAAGAAGATGGACATTTTGAGAGGAAAAATAAGCGAAACAGAAAAAAAAAGAGGCTACGCATAGCCATTTACTAGAAACATAAGAAAGAATGATCAGAAATAATGGTGAAGAAAAATATAATTAAAAAGAGAAGAACATTCCTCTGCCATGAAAACTTCAATCTTATTATTGACACTGAAAAGGGGGAAGGAAATAAGAAGTATCTCCCACTTTTTGATGTTTTGGCAGTGCCTTACTTTGGCTGTACTCAGTGGAAACCAGTTGGCAAGAGAGCACAGACTCACCAGAGTCACAGAGCCAGGCTAAGAAGGGGAAGGATTTGACAGTGAAAAAGATAAAGTAGCTTCCCTCAAAGTTATTATATTTTGCTGAGGCAGTGTATTAGGATTCTGAAAGGAAAGCAGAAACCACTCTAGGTATTCAAGGAATTTAATGCAAGGATTGAGTATTACAAAACAATTAGAAAGGTGGGAGGAGCCAGAGAAGACACACACTAGCTCCCTGTCTTGTCACTAGGTTTCATGGATTGAGGATGTTGCTAGTGCTGACCAGGTCAGGAATTGCAGGAAGCTGCTGCAAAACCTCATCTGTGCTGTGATTCTGCCTGCCATCACCAAGAAGGAATGATGGTTCTACTTTGCTCTTGCCTTCTAAATCTCATTGATTCTCATTATCAGAACCTGGAGTGGAATACAGTAGGCAAGAGACTCAGAAGAATGTAGTTTCCAGGTCCCCGGCCCCTGTGAAAAGCGCAGATTAAGGTGAGGTGGGAATGGTTTTGACTACCAACAGACAATCCAGAAAAAAGGTTGATGTGAGGTTAATAAACAAATAGATATACAATGACAAATATATTAAGTGACGTGAAGAAAAATAAAACAGGGAAGGGGCAAAAAGTGGTAGGACTGCTCTTTCAGAGAGAATGACCAAGACCAGCTGCTCTGGGGAGATGACACTGAACAGAGACTTGAAAGAAGTGAGGGTGAGAGCCATGGGGTTCACTGATGGAAGAGCATTTCCTGCACAGGGACCTGCCAATGGAAAGGCCTTGAGGCAGGGAGGTGCTTGGAAAGTTAGAGGAACAGCAAGGCAGCTGTGTGACTGGAGTGCAGCAAATAAGGGAGACATGAAGTAGATGAGATTACAGAAGTAGCCATGGGCTGAATTAGTCAGTCTTGTGGGCCATGGTAAAAACTTGGGATTTTTTTTTCTATTGATATAAAGCCGTTGGAATATTTTGAGAAAGGAAATGTCTGAATTTGACATGTATTAAATTTATTTCCTTGACCTCTAGGGGTAGAAGAACTATGGGAAACAAGAGTGGAGGCAAAGACACCATTTGAAAGCCATTGTAGATCTTCAGGTGAGAAAGCTGATGGTGGTAGTGAGGAGGTGGTGAGAAAGGATTAGATTCAGGTGTCTTTTGAACCGAGAGCTGATGGGATTTTGCTGATGAACTAACTGCTTGGGGGTGAGAGAGAAGGAGAGGAGTCAAGGTTGATTTCGAGTCACTAAAAAAATGGTGGGGCCATTTACTAAGATGGGGACACTGGGGACAACAGCTGTGCAATGGAAGTCAAAGGGCAAGTTTTATGCATGTTAAGTTTGAGATGCCTACAAAAATATCCAAGAGGAAATGTTGAGGAGTTCGTGAGATACAGAAGTCTCGAGTTCAGAGGTAAGGCTGAGGTGGAGGTAAAGATTTGGAACCTTTTTTAGTATACAGGTGGTCTTTCAGCCATGGTGCCAAGTGAGACCCTCCAGGGCTGGTTATTATTCAAGGTAGCTACTCTTAGTAAAAATCTGCTATGTGTGTGTTACCTTCTAACTCACTTTTCAATTATTTAAAGTTGCTTCTGGTATGAAATAATAGAGCCCACTGGAAGAAAAAACTCTGAAGCTAATTCTCAATTGCTTATACAAAGAGCATTCAACACAACAGAATATAGGTTTCCTTGTTTGCACATAATTAGTTTTCATCTAATCTTTCTCTTTCCAATAACCTAATTCTCTCATCATTTCCAGGAACGCCTTTTCTACATTTGACATTTCTAGAAATTTGTGTGATGTCTATTGAACAATTTATCCTTTAAATATGATCATGCTATCTAATTTGTGTTTAAAAATCCCTAATCCAGTGCACCCCTTACCTTATTTCCTACAGGCTCTTTGGCCTGCAAGAGAAAGTAGATTTTTCTCTCCTCAGAGACACTTGCCAAAGCTGCATTAAGAAGAAAAGAATGAAATCTGTTTGATCTTAGAGACATGCTGTTTTGTAGATAATGAAAACAAATGAAGCATAACAGTTAATTTTGCTCTTTCTATCACAAACGGGGCCTCCTGTTAAAGAAATCTCTCAATCAAATAAATTATTTTATTTGACACCGAAGACCTAGTGAATTCAACAGCTAATGTGGTCACCCTCTCTATTTTCATTTAAAGATAGATAAGGCAGGACAACTCATATTTGCTTCCCAACCTCCATCACTCTGTGAGCTCTAGACATTTTAAATTCCAAAACCTCTGATCATCATTGCCTATTTTTAAACAACGAAAGCCTGGAAAATTATTCTTCTCTGTAGTCTACAAGATAGATACTAGCACCTGAGAAAAGCACTAGAGACCTTCATGTTTTAAATGGCTTGTCTTTCCGAGGTTCCAAGGTCGCATTTTCTTTGTTTTAAAGAAAGATCAGTGCAAAAATAAATGAATTGCAACAAAGAGAAATACTAAGTAAATATAGCAGAAAAAAAGCCCAGGGGATTGGAGAACAGGGAGGGTGAGGGGTGAACTAAATATCAGTTGATGGGTTCTGAAAAAGGAATTTCACACTTACAAAAATTCTTCTAGAAATCATTATGAATCTATTTTGCAAAAACTTAAAAACAATGGCCTTAAAGCCAAAGTTAGATCCCTTTGAAAAGTAGAATATTTTCATGAAATTATTCTCTGTAATGTTTTGAATGTCTCCCTCATGAATCCTTGCCCATTTGAATGCCCTTGTGTAGAGAGGAGAGAACCTGAGAATCAAAGAATATCTGATGTGTTCACATCAAACACAGACATTCCTCCATGTCCATGATTAGAGGCTTAGGATCATCGCTGCTGACCAATGATTTACCAGGACTCTCTGATTTTTCCCTAGAGATAATTATGCAAAATTATTTTTCTTTATGCAAATCAGATTATACGGTACACAATATGCAGCAATCACTTACGTAATTTCACAATATGACATGCTTGTCTTTCCATGCCAATATGTGTGGCTCTGATACCTTCTTTTTAAAGACTGCATCATATTCACTTAAACTAGTGATTCCTAATTTACGGCGGCCAGGGGCTGGGGTTGTGGGGACGGGGATTTTGCCCGCTAGGGGGCAGTTGGTAACTTCTGGAGATATTTTTGGTTGTCACAACTGGGCAGAAGGTACTGATGAGTGAGGGCCAGGGATGTTGCTCAGCATCCTACACTGCACAGGACAGCCCTCACAAAAAGAGTGTCAGCATTGCTGAGGTTGAGAAACCCTGGAAATAGATGTGCCACAATTTACTTAACAAAATCTCTATTAGTGGAGATTCGGAGTATTCCCAATTCTATCTACTACAGTAGCAGTTAATACACAAGAATCTATATGTTTGTGTATCATTCCAAATATTACTTTAGGATAAATGCCTAGAAGAATAATTTCTTGGTAAAAGATTATACCACTGAGAGGTTATATACGTTGCCAACTTGAACTATAAAAGGTTATATGAATTTATATTTCTTCCAAGAATATGTGAAGATGAAACCATATTCTTGGAAAGCACTCATAACCTCCATTGGATATTATTAATTTATTTAAGCTTTGCCAAACTTTTTGATATATGGATGTCTACTTCTTTATTGTTATTTGAAATTTATTAATTGCTAGTGAGTTTAACCATATTTTCAAATGTTTATTGGGCTTTAGTTTTTTTCTTTTGTGAATTGTTCACATCCTTGATAATTTATCTATTGAGTTAGTTATCTTTATCATTGTGATTTGAAAGAACTTGTCTCTTATATGTGTTAACAAATATTTTTTCCTAGTTTGCCATTTGTATTTTAGCATTTATAATTTTTGGATATGTGGAAGTGTTACATTTGAATAGAAGCAAATTTATCGTTATTCAAATATTTCTCCCTAGAGTTTGTGTCATATTTAGAAATGCTTTCTCCACCCCCAGATGATTAAAAATACACCTATGTTCTCTTCTAGTACTTTTCTAGTTCCTTTTTGGTCTGTCAGTTTTACATCTAATCATTTACATCTAGCTCAACTACCTTTAGTATAAATAATGTTAACCTACTGACTTCTAATATAGCTATCACAGCTTCACAGGAACAAGTCGAATGGAGATTCTCATTGCCAAGAATAAGTTTCTAACCTCACCTTCTGTAATCCATTCTGGAACACTAGCCACATTTCTTCATAACATCACCCACAGGCAGGAATGATGCCTAACACTTGTTAAGTGTTAAGCTTGTTAAGTTTAATAACTTATGAGATTTCACAGTATTTTTTTATATTTCATATTATTTTATTTATTCATATTATTTCATTTAGTCACATTTCATATTGTTTTATTTTACCTTCACATCACACTTTAAAGTAGGTTGTATTATCCCCACTTTACGGATGAGGCACACTTTAGGCCGTCAGCTTGGCTGTACATTTCTTGAGAACGGTCACTATTTTCTCCCCTCTAGTGTGGGACACTAGATTTAGTGAATAAATGCCTGGATGGCCTGAGGTTACTTTACTCTGTAAAGGAGATGAGCAGATTGGTTGGATGGTTGGTACTTCTTATCTTTACTTGATTTGGCTATAACTTAATCCCAACATCAGCCTCAAGACAAATTGCCTGCAAAATACTAGCTGATTTGGTTATACTATTTATCCTTTTTGTACATATATATGTATAAAGAGATTTCAATTTATTGCTTATTTAAAATAACACCAAATTAAAATTGTCATGGGATGTGGATGTTTAAGGATCAATAAGTTAATATTTTTGAGAGATTTAGAGTCCATCAGCTCACATGTTTTGGGGGAGCTTACACACTAAAATTATTGCTAGAACACTAAACAGGATATCTTGGTGAGAGAGAGAGAGAGAGAGAGAAAGAATGAAATTTGTATCCAAATAAATCATAATCATATTTTTATCTAAAAACATTTCTACTTCTGTCCAAGAAAGATAGACAATTCAATTCTTTTGCAAATGACTTGCTATGGTCCCCTGATCACAATAAAATTTAACTCCTAACTACATATTCCCAACATATGGACCAGAAGCCAGATTAATTCCTGACTACTAGCCCACTGGAAGGGAAATGCCTAGATGACTTCAAAGTGCTTATAACTGCATAAAGACCAGGGCCACTTTGTACGTGGCTATGGAAACAGGCAGTAGTGTTGGTGTCCTTAAAATCAAGTCCACTTACTTGGTCAAAATGATCACGTGCCAAATTATCAAGGAACATTGTATGAGTGATATGAGGAGATCTTCAGATGCATGCCCTTTTGACTTGTGATAGAATGGTTAGGGCCAGAAGTGGATAGATTCTGACTTTTTGAGTGGTCAGCACTATCGCCATTATTTTTGGGGGAAAATTCTTCTATGAGAAAATGCCAGAAGTATGTCCAAACAGAAGCCTTTTGTATTCATAGCTAGTTGCATCCGTAACCACCAGACAAGAGATAAAAACTGATAAAAGCTACAGCCTCGGGGATATATCTCTATCCCTGAGGTCTCCTCAGAGCCTCAGCTTTGTACAAATTTTCTATTCCACTCTCAGCCAGCTGTTCAAAGTACAAGAATCTATTTCCCTGTTGGGCAAGGAATCTCAGGATAGAAAACATATTCAGAACAAAATTACAGAACTGTACTTTTTCTTCAGTAAAAAAACCATTTTTTTCTTACTTCTACAGAACATCCACAGCTGAGTCCAAATACATTTCAGTCAGATGTCCTTAAGAAAACAAGGTCTTTGGGGCTGATCTCAGACACACTGCAAAGCTCTGTTTGAGACTTTCTTTCCCATGCCTGTTGTCTCAGCCTGTTGCTTCATCTTCCAGAATCCTTTAAAGTTACCTTTTCTTTGGATTTACTACAAGGTTCAGTGCCACCAGGTGGTTCTTCCCAATTCTTCATGTTAAGTCAATTTCCTGGTTTGACTTCGCCACTTAAGGACTTAGCTCTGTTCCTGAATCTTGATCTGAGTTAAGTCTTGGATGGCAGAAGATGGAATGAGGGGGTGGAAGGGGCAGAAGATTAAACAGAATATCAGTTAGAAGCTGTGTTTGTGGTGCTTATATTTTCAAGTAAGAGAAAATCCCAACCCAAGCTCCCAATAAAAAGGGGACTTACTAGTTATCATAACTTCACATTAGTAATAGATAATTTTCAAAACAATTCCACATGTATTATTTCACTTTATTATAAAATACTCCTCTTTGCAAAATTGGTTATCACCGCACTTCAACTGAAAAAGGGCAGTTCCGAAGGTGTGTTGCCAAGGGTTACATGGCCACTAGGTGGCGAGATGAGATTCAGATTGAGGCTTCGGGACTGATGTTCTACTATACCTCGCCACTACCAGGATTGTTTTAAGTGAGAGTTGGAAGTGGGAAAGATAAAGAAGAAAATGCAGAGTAAGAAGGCAGTGAGGGGGGAGACTCTGGCACGTTTCAATTAAGGACAAATTGTATAGATTTATGTTTTTTTAAAAATGGGGAGAAATCACTGAGCGCAAGAATGGGGAGAGTGTGGTAGGGAGCTGGCTTCCTGGAGAAGGCTGGGGAATGGGGCTGGTGTTGGGGTGGGAGTCAGCAACTAAAGGCCAAATCCACCTCTTCATGGTCTGACCTTCCAATGATACAAACTCTGCACATACAATGCGTTCCTTATATTTTGGGTTCTATTTGCTTATGTTGAAACAGGTCTTTATGAAGTTATACCATACAAAGATGTGGTACCGTGTTTGCCAAAACAATTATCCAAAGTCACACAGACCATTTGCAGATATTTCAACTCAAGAGCTCTGTCCTCATCTGTCACAGTAGGGACACTTTCATTCAGAAGGAAGGAAACCAAGTGAGAAGGGGCAGAAAGGAGTCACCTTTATATTGAATTGCTTAAAATGAGTTCGGCTAGTCTCCTGAACTTTGCGAGTGCTGCCTTCATATCTGACAACAGCTGTCTTTTGATTTGAAGTTTTGCTTTCCTTGTAAGATCTTTGAAAAAAAAAAAAAAACACCAAAAACCCTTTCCTCCAAGAGTTTTCATCAATTCAGGACGAGTTAGTCCTCATGCTTCTGTTTTTCTGCCTGTGACATGGTTTGTGGTCAGCTGCTAGATTAAATAGTGAAGGCTCACTCTGAAGATCTCAGTTGGAGCCACAAAGAAGTTACTGGAAGAAAGAGAAACAGAAACAACTGAAGAGTGGTTGTGTAATCACCCACATAAAACAACTTGGCTCTAGGTGACTGGTGTGGCATATTTGATTAAAACCCTTACCAAAATGACCTTTTCTCCACCTGCGTGTACTATGCATCTTTCAAAGTCTGAGCTAGGAGGCTTGATAAGAAAGGGCAAGCCTTGACAGGGCTTCTGGGATGTGATTCACTTGATAAACTTGCAGACCCTGGTGCAGGGCTTGGAATGCATGGAGGAGGTGAAAGTGGGAAAGATAAAGCAGAAAATGCAGAATAGTTAGGTAGTGAGGGAGGAGACCGCCCTCTTCAGGGCTGACTGTGCTGACCTTTGGGAGCACTCTCTTTTTTGACTTCCTTCCAGTTGTGTGTGTGTATGCGTGCATGGGGAAGGGTAGAGGACATCTTCTTAATCTCTACCTTGTGCTCAGATGATACAAGCTAGTAATTCAGGGGCATCGCACATACACACAAACTGTAACTCAAGCTTGAAAGGAATCAACTCAGGACAGAAACAGTATTTCAGAGATCCTAGCACATAGATTCACTTGAATACACATGTATTTTCCCATCCTCATATTTCCATGTAGACCTTGGCATGGACATCTTTACTCATTTTTTAATGTATTTGCAATGTGGGTTTGACAGAGATGAGTATTTCAAAAGTATTACCTGGGATGTATTTTTATATACTTGTCTCACTGAAATACAGAAATCTAATCAGTAGAAAACCTATACAAGGATGATAGGCCCCTATATATTATGATTTAAGGGGCTTTTGGAAAAGATTTCCAGAGTTTTTTGAAATTACATCCAGTCAGAAGACTATAGCATTTTCTCTGTTCGTGGTTGCCAGCTTAGTTTCCACGTTTTAAAATGAGGCTACTGAGAACTACAGTGACTGAAAAGCTTTCACTGCAGCAAAAATGTATTAATATGATCCTGCATCTGTGCCTAACACTGGGACTTGCATTGCTATAGCAAACTAGTTTTGTCATTTAGAGTCATTTTTTCAAATTTCACAAGAAGAAGATTATCACATACAGGTACTAAACAATAAAAAAAAAGCTCCACCCTTTGGCTTCTTTAAGTGGAGCTTTTTATTTGTTTATTTTTATTTTTTGAGAAGGAGTTTCCCTCTTGTTGCCCAGGCTGGAGTGCAGTGGCATGATCTCGTCTCACTGCAACCTCCGCCTCTGAGGTTCAAGTGATTCTCCTGCCTCAGGCTCCCTAGAGGCTGGGATTACAGGTGCTTGCCACCACACCTGGCTAATTTTTGCATTTTTAGTAGAGACAGGGTTTCTCCATGTTGGCCAGGCTGGTCCCGAACTCCTGACCTCAGGTGATCCACACCTACCTTGGCCTCCCAAAGTGCTGAGATTACAGGCGTAAGCCACCATGCCTGGCCTAAGTGGAGCTTTTTAGTTTGTGATTCCTTTCCAATTAATTTCTATAAAAGGCCTTTTGAGACCCAGAGCAGAGGTGGAAGAGAGGAGGTCTCACTGAGAGGTCCCATGGGGCAGAGATCAGGACCACATCTCATCTTTTATGTCTGCAATCTCCAAGATGACCCAGTTCTTGGAAGACTTCATTTGGCGCTCTGTTATTTAAGGAAGGGAGGGTACTACCATGGGAAGAGTCTTATGTTTTCTCCTATTTTTGTGTGTTTCATTTTGTTTCTCAGCTACCATTTTGATTTCTCTAAGTACTGATCACTAGTTTTCCCTTCTTCCATCTTCTGGGTTCCCCATCCCCAGCTTCTAAAATAGTGTATCACAATAATGCTTCATACCAAACCACCCCAAAACTCAATACCTTTAAGCAACAATCATTTGTTCTAGTGCTCACAATTATGTGGTTTTGGTGCAACTAGACTGGGCTAGGCTGGTATCCAGGCTCCAGGTTCCAGGCTTTAGGTTCCAGATCTCAAGATCTAGGCTCCAGGTTGAATCCAGTTTTGTTTGACACATGTCTTATCTTCCCTGGACCAGTGGCTACCCAGAGCATGGGTGAACCCCACATGTCCCATTCAGATACCCAGGATCAAGAAACAGTAACTATGTGGGGCACATTCTTCTTGTGGCAATGCACCAGACTGCAAAAGGACAAACTCAATAGAGCAAACACACTTCCAGCCTCTGGTTGTATTATAGCCACTAACATCCAATTGTCCAAAACAAGTCACATGGCCAAACCCAATGTCAAGAGGTCAGGGAAGTAAGAGTGTGAGTATATAATGCTACTTCAGTTGCGTGAGAAACTAGGGACAAATAATTCAATTTTCCACAAATAGGAAGTATCACAATGTTCTGAAATTGTTTAACTTTACTACTCAAACTGGACTGATCAGCTTGAGAATAGAGCCCAGTTCTTGCCGGCCTCCGAATTTACACACCTAGCATAAGACTTGCATTTATATGAAGCACTAGATAAATTATTCCAGAAATAGAGTACTCAATATATTATTCTAGAACCATAAAAAGAATATGGAAATAATTTTCTCAAAGCCCCTTTTGAAAAGAGGGAAAGAGAGAACAGCAAGGATACCTATCCCTTTTTGTTGGTGACTGCTGCGGTTTCTTCCCCTGCTGCTTATTCATCTTTATTCTTTTCAGCAAGAGTTAAGATTTCCAGATTTTGAAGCTATTGGCTTATCTTGCAGGAGGCCATCAGCAGGCAAAATCTTTACTCTGACTTTCATCTCCCTGTATTTCTCGACACCTGTGTGGATGCTTGCTGTTTTTGTTTACATAATCAGAACAGCAATGTTCCCCAGGAAAACATTTTTTTTTTTTGCCTTTTTATGAAACTTCTTGAAATTAGATGGGCCCCTAAAAAAAAGATGTGATTGTCTTGAGGCTTTTTGTTTCCCCATAAAACTGACACGAAATAGAAATTCTAGCTTTCTATTTTCCTCTGTGATCCTGGGCCTCAAAACATTTTAAGTCTAATGCTAAAATAACAACAAGATATCCCCCTTGATGTTATGTGTATTAGGGGTTTTCAACATTACAGGAGACCTGGAGAATGCCAGTCTTTATTAATTGAATAAAAGTAACAGTCATTTATGTAGCACCTACTTTTGCCTTCTATAAAGAATTCAATCCCCCAATGGCTATCTTTGGAAGGAAACCCGTTGGAGTCCCACATATCCCCTGGCCATTCAAGATTGTTGTATCGGCCAGGCACAGTGGCTCATGCCTGTATAAGATGGGGAGGTTATCTTGGATTATCTGGGTAGGTCCAATGCAATCACAAGGATCCTTATAATAGGAAGGCAGGAAGGTCAGAATCAGAGAAGGAGATCGAGCTTTAAAAATGAAAGAAGGGCCATGAGAAAAGGAATCTAGGTGGCTTGCAGAAGCTGGGAGAGTCAAGGAAACCGATTGTCCCCTAAAGTTTCCAGAAGGAATGCAGCCCCACTAACACATTTTAAACTGCTGCTCTCAAAAAATCATAAGATAATAAATCTATGTTGTTTTAAGCCACTAAGTTTGTAGTCATTGGAAATGAATACACCTCTCAAACGCTTTCTACTGCAAATACTGGACTCTCTGTCTCTGGAAGCAGACTTGTTCATGCACTGGACAGGCCATGTGTGCCAAGCAATTAAGCTCCAAGGAACACCCTCAACCAATGACTAACATGAGGAATATGCTAATTTCTGTGCCCCTCAGGTTCAGAGACATGTTCTAGATCATCACCAGAGGTCTCAAGCTGGAGTGATATCCAGCTGCTCATAGCAGCGATCTACTCAGTGATCTCCCCTTTCCCTTTCCTGTTTTCCTTCTCCTCTCCCCTACCAGTGCTTCCAGAGATTGCCTCCCCAATATCTTACTTGTCTCAGGGTTCATTTGTTGGGGAACACAGCCTAAGACACCTACTTGAAAGCCCAGATGAATGTGTGCTGAAGGCCCTCTCTGGTAGAGATTGGGGGTGGGGATCATAAAAATCTTTATTGTATCTTTAAGCGAAGACAGAGAAAGTTTTTTTCCATAAAAATTGTGATAAATAGGAAGCTGTAAAATGATAGTGGAAGATTAATTGGAGCTCTAGAAAAGGAAATAACTAACTTATTTAAAAATTTGCTCATTTGGCTGGGCAGGGTGGCTCATGCCTGTAATCCTAGCACTTTGGGAGACCAAGGCAGGTGGATCACTTGAGGTCAGGAGTTCAAGACCAGCCTGGCTAACATGGTGAAACCCCGTCTCTACTAAAAATACAAAAATTAGTCGGGCATGGTATTGTGTGCCTGTAGTCCTAGCCACTTAGGAGGCTGAGGCAAGAGAATCGCTTGAATACGAGAGGCGGAGGTTGCAGTGAGCCGAGATCATGCCACTGCATTCCAGCCTGGGCGACAGAGTGAGAATCCATCTCAAAAAAAGAAATTGCTAATTAATTTGATGACACTTATCCCATAAGATTATCTATGGATCTTTAAAATCAGAGATACAATGTGTGGGCATTGTTTTCTTCATAGATCAACAAGTGAACAAAAGATAATTTCAACCTAAATAAATATGCAGAATAAATGCAATGTTCTGATTTTTGTGAAAATCAAGTAAAATGGAAAGGTTTATGTGCATGTCCTGACATTGGCTTGTTAATATTAGTAATAGCTTAGAGTTTTTAGCCATTCACAGTTGCCTCCCATCTTTTATCTCAGGCAATACAAATGCTACATTCAAAAGTGCAATTCCTGTTCTGTGGGTCATTTAACATCCATGACAAGAGAGTCCTAATGCTGTAGAGCAAGGGATGCAGAGTGTTTCAGCATCATTCGAATAAAGCAACTAGCAACTTTAACCAACATTCTTTCAACTGCTTCATCTTATCAGCAAACCAACTGGCAACAAGAGTATGTTTTTTTTTTCTCTTAGCAGTAGAATTGCTATTTTTGTAAGAGATTTCTCATATATTTTCTTCTTATTCCAGAATGAAGCTCATTGCTTATTTCAGAGTTAGAATAGTTCAGCTGCAAAATGTGAGTAGTTTGATATTTAAATATTAAATGACCAAAACCTTTTACTTTTGAAGCTTAAGAAAGTAACACTTCTATTGTTGCACTTGGCACCCCATCTAGACATATCTCTTGTGTATATGAATGGTCTGGGGTATATTTAGTAGATATTTTCTACTAATGAAATTAGAATTGCAATAAAAATATTATTATGATGAAGTCATTTTGAGCACTTATTTTTTTAAATGAGGTTAGTCAGTCTCTGTGCTCCAGATACTCCATTAAAATAAGACTATTTTCTTTTACCCATTCATTCATTTATCATTTCAATAGGTTTAGGAGTACACGTGGTTTTTGGTTACATTAGTAGATTGTACAGTGATGAAGTCTGGACTTTTAGTCTACTTGTCACCCAAATAGTGTACATTGTACCCAATCGTTAATTTTACCTCCCTCATCCCCCTCCCACTCACCCACTTTCTGAGCCTCCAGTGTCCACTATGCTACTCTATATGCCCCTCTGTATCCACAGCTTAGCTCCTACTTGTATGAGAGAACATGCAGTAGTAGGTTTTCTGTTCCTTGGTTACTTTGCTTAGGATAA
Organism: Hylobates moloch; assembly: GCF_009828535.3. Taxonomy (NCBI): domain Eukaryota; kingdom Metazoa; phylum Chordata; class Mammalia; order Primates; family Hylobatidae; genus Hylobates; species Hylobates moloch. The sequence continues at coordinate 11,918,999 of NW_026652282.1, read as the reverse complement.
TGGCCTCCAGTTCTATCCAAGTTGCTGCGAAAGACACTACTTTGTTCTTTTTTATGGCTGTGATATATATATATCACTATGTGATGGGCACTTAGGTTGATTCTGTATCTTTGCAATTATGAATTATGTAGCAACAAATATATGAGTGCAGGTATCTTTTTTATATAATGACTTATTTTCCACTGGGTGGATACCCAGTAGTGGGGTTGCTGGATAAAATTGTAAATCTACTTTTAGTTCCTTGAAAAATCTTCATACTGTTTTCCATGGAGATTGTACTAAATGACATTCCCACCAACAGTGTATAAGCATTTCTTTTCACCACATCCACACCAACATCTATCGTTTTGTGACTTTTTAACAATGGCCATTCTGACTGGGATAAGGTGGTATCTCATTGTGTGTGTGTGTGTGTGTGTGTGTGTGTGTGTGTTTAATTTTTTAATTTCCATAGGTTATGCAGGAACAGGTGGTGTCTGGTCACATGAGTAAGTTCTTTAGTGGTGATTTGTGAGATTTTGGTGCACCCATCACCCAAGCAGTGTACACTGCACCCTGTTTATAGTCTTTTATCCCTCGCCTCCTTCCCACCCTTTCCCCCTGAGTCTCCAAAGTCCATTGTGTCGTTCTTATGCCTTTGCATCCTCATAGGTTAGCTCCTACTTATGAGTGAGAACATAAGATGTTTGCTTGTCCATTCCTGAGTTAGTTCACTTAGAATAACAGTCTCCAATATCATCCAGGTCACTGCAAATGCCATTAATTCATTCCTTTTTATGGCTGAATAGTATTCCATCACATATATATGTATATGTATATATATATATATATATATATGTGTGTGTGTGTATATATATCACAGTTTCTTTATCCACTTGTTGATTGATGGGTCTTTGGGTTGGTTCCATGTTTTTGCAATTGTGAATTGTGCTGCTATAAACATGCGTGTGCAAGTATCTTTTTGATATAATGACTTCTTTTCTTCTGGGTAGATACCCAGGAGTGGGACTTCTGGATCAAATGGTAGATCTTCTTTTAGTTCTTTAAGGGATCTCTACACTGTTTTCCATAGTAGTTGTACTAGTTTACATTTTCACCAGCAGTGTAGAAGTGTTCTCTGTTCACTGCATCCATGCCAACATCTACTGTTTTTTGAATTTTTTTTTTTTTTTGAGATGGAGTCTCTCTCTGTCACCCAGGCTGGAGGGCAGTGGTGAGATCTCGGCTCACTGCAAGCTCCGCCTCCCGGGTTCACGCCATTCTGCCTCAGCCTCCCGAGTAGCTGGGACTACAGGCGCCTGCTACCATGCCCGACTAATTTTTTGTATTATTAGTAGAGACAGGGTTTTACCGTATTAGCCAGGATGGTCCCGATCTCCTGACCTCATGATCTGCCCGCCTTGGTCTCCCAAAGTGCTGGGATTACAGGCGTGAGCCACTGCGCCTGGCCTGTTTTTTTGTTTTTTTTTATGATGGTCATCCTTGCAGGAGTAAGATGGTATCACATTGTGGTTTGGATCTGCATTTCCCTGATCATCAGTGATGTGGAGCATTTTTTCATATGTTTGTTGGCCATTTGTGTATCTTCTTTTGAAAATTGTCTATTCATGTCCTTAGCCCACTTTTGAAGTTACTGTGGCTAGAGTCATGGTGGAGGAAATGCAGTTCTATACCAGTTCAACTATCCGTAATATTTTTAATATTTTAATATTTTTTACCTCATATTTTTTCCATAGGTTATTTCATGCAAACTTAATACAACCTATTATCACACATTTATATCTCTAGCTCAGACCTTTCTGCTAAGATCCAAATTCATGTTGCCATCTGCCATCTGTCATCTCAATGACAGAAGTATAAGAAACCTCATATTTCAATTTTTTTTAGATGGGGTCTCACCGTGTTCCCCAGGCTGGCCTCAAACTCCTAGGCTCTTCCTCCTGAGTAGCTGGAGCTACAGGTATGCCCCACAGTGCCCAACTAGAAATGTTGCATTTCCGAAATGGAATATTGATCTTTCTTGCCACCCCTTACCATTCTGCAACTCCTCCAATATTGTGAACCTAAAGCTATGGCATTGCTATTTGCTTGGTTCTCATCCCACGAACTTGAGATTCTTTCTTGGTATCTCCCTCCTCCCTACCATCCTACACTCAATTGATAATCATGTTTTGTTGATTCTACTTTTTGAATCCACCTCTTTCTCTCCATCTCTGTCTTAAGCATTCTGATTCATGTACCCATCAATTCTTGTGATGGCTTGAGCCATTGCAGTACTCTTCTTCACTAGTTGTCCCAGGGTCACTCTTACCCCAAGTCTGTCTTTAATTTGTTAAATTACTATGAACTACTTAATAGAGAAAAAGTTAACATACACTTATGTAACTCCAAAAACTATCACTCACCACTTTTTTACAGAGAAAAATATTAGGTTTTTTTATAGATTTTACCGAGATGAGTATTTTCCATTTCTTTCTTCAGACCTCTTTTAAAAGAAGGAAAACAGTGCAAATAGAACTAAATCTCTTTCCCCTCCTCCCATCCTTTTTTCCTCCCTCTTTTCCCTGAAGGTGGTAGATATCATTCCTATAAATGCTTATTTGCTTTTGCCTCCTTGTATAGATCCTTAATATAATGTATTGCTTTATATGTTTTAAAATGTACACAAACTGTAGTTTGTCCATACAATGGAGTACTTTGTTGCAGTTAAAGCAAATAAACTAGATCTGTATTTATTGACAGATTTCAAAAACATAATATTGCAGTTAAAATATGTTGAAAAAGAACCTTTATAGTCTTTTCTCCTTCCTGTATAAAAGCACAAAGATTGAGTGGCCTTTTAAAACTAGGAACCTGGCCATGCTTTAATATTAAGAAACTGTCTTCATGTTGCTCTTAGGAAAAAGTTCAAAATCCTTGGTATGACCTGCATAGACCCTCCCTACCTGGCTGCTACCTTGCTTTTCAGCCTTTGTATATGTATCCACTCTACTCCTCAATCATTAGGCTTCATCTATCCTGTGGGTTCTCCAGGATTCTTACTGCCTTTTCTCCCCAATTGTAGGAATTGGCCAGTCCCCCAAACCTAGCCAATTCCTACAATTCCTTAACACTCAACTCTAATTTCCTTTCCTTGAAGAATCTGCTTCTGACTTGACTTGCAGGTCCCCCCATCTCTACGTCTTAATGAAGCCTTCCTTCTAGATAGGCCTTCAGCAGCACTGTTCAATAGAAGTTCCTGTGACTATGGAAAAGTTTATATATATATACTGTATATATATATATACTGATCTAATATACCATGAATATATCACTATATGATATACCACATGTGGCTAATGAGCACTTGAAATGTGGCTAGTGAGACTGTAGAACTGAATTTTTAGTTTTAATGGATTTAAATTTAAATAGTCATGTATGGCCAGTGGCTACATATTAGACTGTGCAGCTCTAGGGTGCATATTTTTCCTTCAAATCACTTCTTACCAGGTACTTATATATTTACCTATGTGAGTGGTAGTTTAATGTCTGTCTTCTGAAACTCTGGGCTCTGTGATGGAAGGACCCTGTCTGCCATGTTCATCAGCAGCATTTAGCAGAATGCCTGACACATAAGACACACTCAATAACTGCTCATTGAATACATGAATGAATCACTTTGTATTTTTCTCTAAGGAGTTTTCTTTATCTACTAGATAAGAAAACCTCTTTCAGAATTGTGAGTCAGGAGACTGACAAGATAAATTTTGCATTTTAGAAAAAGGGTGCTGACAGCCAAGGAAGGATGGATACAAGTGGCTGAGAGAAAGGGAGATCAAAAGTTTAGTGCATTCATCTTAGCAATAAACAGTGCTAGCATAAATTATAGCAAAGTTGTTAGTGATGCAGAGCGTATTTAGGAGATTGGGTATTAATGAAATTGGAAGCATATGGGAGAGAAAGAGTGTCTCAGTTTATCCCCTAACCCCCAAAGCAGACAAAGGCTTGGGTGCTGGTGGTTATTTGGGAGGTGGCCCCAGAAAGTACAAGCAAGGAAGGTGGGGATGTGAGACTGGGAAGAAGAAAGAAAAGCCAATAAAGAGTGAACTAATGGTCAGGTTACTGCTGGGGGCGATTGGGACTCAATACCACTGGGACCTTCTGAGGAGCTGTGTGGTACACACTTTACAATTGTTCTGTAAGAGGATGTGAAGGCAGGGCCATTTATTCACTGGCTCTCTTCTTTTGTAGAGGGGTTCCCCCGAGACCATTGGCTCCTGTGGGCATCAGTGTTAGGCGTCTGTGGCTAAGCAAGTACCTGTACTGTCCGGAAAAGTGCTCAGAGAACTGAGATGCAGGTGCTTAAGGAAAGAGGTTGCCAGCCAGCCAGGAATCATCTTCCTCAGCTGCAGCACTGAGTGATATAGAGCATGGCATCAACTGCATTGATTCCAAAATGATTCTAAAACCAATCCCAGGTGTCTGACCTGGGCAGCTGAATGAAATTGTGCATTATTCCTGAGAAGTGGGAGATGTAAAATAAGGTGGGGAAAACTTAAGAGCAAATACCACTATAACCTAGATCTTTTGCATTTTCACCAATGTTTCCTCTGCTACACTATGGACATGGCAGGTCCACATGAGCAATGCACCATCATTCCAGAACGCAGCCTCTCTCTAAGCATCTGTGGCCCCATCACCCAAACTCTCCCTATGGCAAGTAAGATCAGGATGAATTAATATTGGATATTCTAACATCATCTTTCCTAACATCCAACACACTTGTACTTAAATAGAATAGTGTGGTACACAGAATTCTAAAATGGCTGCAAGATTCCTGTCCTCCCGGTGTACATGTCCTGTGTAATTTCCTCCCTCTTGATTGTAGGCAGGACGTGGAATATGGTGAAATATCACTCCCATGATTAGCTTACATTATATGGTAGAGGTGAAGAGATGTTGCAAGTGTAAATACGATAAGGTCACTGCTCAGTTAACTTTGAGTTAATTAAAAGAGAGATGATCTTGGGTGGGCCTGAACAAATTCATTGAGCTCTTTAAAAGAGGGTCTACGGCCGGGCGCGGTGGCTCACGCTTGTAATCCCAGCACTTTGGGAGGCCGAGGCGGGCGGATCACGAGGTCAGGAGATTGAGACCACGGTGAAACCCCGTCTCTACTAAAAATACAAAAAATTAGCCGGGCGCAGTGGCGGGCGCCTGTAGTCCCAGCTACTCGGAGAGGCTGAGGCAGGAGAATGGCGTGAACCCGGGAGGCGGAGCTTGCAGTGAGCCGAGATGGCGCCACTGCACTCCAGCCTGGGCGAGAGAGCAAGACTCCGTCTCAAAAAAAAAAAAAAAAAAAAAAAAGAGGGTCTAGAGCAGCACTCCCCTACCTTTTTGGCACCAGGGATCAATTTCATGGAAGACAATTTTCTTCCACAGACAAGGGGGTGGGGGCATTTTGGGGATGAAACTGTTCCACCTCAGATCATCAGGCATTAGTTAGAGTCTCATATGGAGCACGCAACCCAGATCATCAGGCATTAGAGTCTCATATGGAGCACACAACCCAGATCCCTCTCAGGCACAGTTCACAAGAGGGTTCTCATTCCTATGATAATCTAATGCCATCACTGATCTGACAGGAAGCGGAGCTCAGGTGGTAATGCTCACTCGCCTGCCACCCACCTCCTTCTGTGTGGCTCAGTTCCTAACAGGCCACAGATTAGTACTTGTCCATGGCCTGAGGTTGGCGACCCCTGGTCTAGAGGTCAGAGAGTTTCTCCTGCTGGCCCTGTAGAAGTATGCTGCCATATTGTGAGAAGGCCCACAAAGAGGGACATGTAGCAAGGACTTGAGGGCAACTTTGAGAAGCTAAGAGTGGCTCCTGATAGCCAGCAAGAAAATGGAGACCTCAAGACCTCAATCCTGCAACCACAAGGAAATGAGCCTTTCCTGAAGGAGCTTGGAAATGGATTATTTCCTATTTGAACCTCCAAATAGAAATGTAGTATGGCTAACACCAGGCTGATTGCAACCTTTTAAGACCCCAAATAGAGGACCCATGTAGGCCGTGCCTGGACTCCTGACCCATGGAAAACGTGGGATAGTAAATGTATGTTATTTCATGCTGCTAAGATTGTTGTAATTTGTTATATAACAGTAAAAAACTAACATAGGTAGTGATTAAAAGAAGGAGTTCTGGAATCGGATTCACCTTGCTTTTCATGTACCTTGGGCCTATAGCTGAGAATTTGTGTGTCTCAGTTTCCTTATCTGTAAAATGGGAATAAAAATACAACTTATACAATTTTTAAGTATTAAGTTCAGTTTCTGCCATTAAGCCAGCACTCAACTAACTCAGCTGTTATTATGATATTATTACGACATTATCATCATCATCAACAGCAACAAAAATTAGATTTTGAATTAAATAAAACTGAATACAATTGATTTTTTGGTAATGAGCTATGACGAGCTAACCCACTCAGAATAGAACAATTTTGTGAAAATTAATTAGGCATCTACTACGTTCTTGGGAGAAGAAGATGAATAAAGCTAAGTCCTTGCATATAAATAGCACATGGACTTAAAAACAGTGAGGATTTATGAAGAAAAATTTTTGGCAATGTAACATATGTGTTGAGTTTTCTTTTCAAAATTACTAAAGCATGGCTTGAATACATAACACTGCACAAATCCTAAGTGTACAGCTGAAAACAAATTATAACAAACTTTCATGTAACTGGCACCCAGATAAAGAAAACAGAACATTACCAGCATCCAGCAGCCCCACCTTGTTCCCCTTTCGACTGACTACCCAAGGTAGCCCCTCTACTGACTTCTTATACCATAGACTAACTTTGTATGTTTTTGAACTTTGTATAAATGAAATCACAAAATATATTCTTTATTGTATCTGACTTCTTTTGTTTAACATTGTGTTGGTGAGATTCATCCATATTGTTGCACATAGTTGTAGATCATTTATCCTTTTCTATATAGTATTCCATTGTGTGAATAGCTCACAATATCTCCATTCTACTACTGATGGGCATTTGCATAGTTTCTGGTTTTTGTTGATTACAAGTAGTGTTATATGAACATGCTAAGAGACATTTTTGGTATATATATATATACACATTTCTGCTGGGCATATGCATAGAAGTGGAATCAATTTTCAGTTTTGAAATAACAATATGAGTAATCAATATCAACAGCAGCAAAGTAACTCCAGGTGCGAGAGGAAAAAAATGAGACAGTCAACAGGGTGGAGGCAGCCAGGCAAGGAGTATGGGTGGTTGTGCCTCCTGAACCAGCACCAAAAGAATCAGTCAATGAAGGCTGAGCTGGAGTAGATTACATCTTCCAGGATGAAAAGGAGCAGAGACCACACACCAAGCTTATAGTGACAGATACATTGTTATTGACTGAAAGAGCATTCTCACATTGAATGCCATTGGGACATGTGTCAGTGTGGCATTTGGGCAGACCATATACAAATAAAGTGGAAAGACAAGGTATCTTACTGGGCCAAAACATTTAAAAAAATCATTTTCCAGTATTAGGTGTATGAGCTATGGCCGAGAAAATGCTCTCTTAACCAGCACCTGTTTCACTTTCTTCTTTCTAGGCATAAAGGAAAACTACATTTCCCAGCCTTGTAGCTGAGGCCATCTGACTGGGCTCTAGCTAATGGGATGTAGGCATAAGAATGAATATTACTTCCTGGCCTGGATATAAAACTTGCTATGTAATCTCCTACTCAGTCTCTTTCCCTCTGATGTAAGTCCATGAAATGAGTCTCTCCAACCATCACTAGATTGTGATGACAAACCTTTGTTATGATAGACTACTGAGATTTTAGTGTTAGTTTATTACTGCTGCATGGTTTGGCCTACCTTTACTACAATCATAAGCAATAAGAGAGGCTATTGAGAAATTTTATAACCTAGACCTGCCCAGACCTGTAACTATTCAAACTATGGCTATGCTGCCTTTAACCGGGTCTATCGATAGTCATGATAACTTGCTGAGCACCTCAGGGCCTTTCTTATCACCTATTCTCCCAACATCTCTGCAAGATAGACAGGCAACAGGAGGAAACTCCGGTTCAAAGAAGGTCTGAAATTGAGTCAAAGTCATACATCTGGTAAGTAGCGGGTTGAAATCCAATCCAGGGTTTCCCAACACCAGAACCCTCTTTTTGCTATTCCTCCTCCTGTCTTTTTAGGCTATAAAAAGGTATTTTTACTTGGGTTTTCCCAGAAACCAACCCTGAGGCAAGGATTCCAGTGCAAGTAGTTTACTTTGGGGGTGATCCAAGGAAATACCTGTAGATAAGTCAAAGGAAAGAGAAGGCAACTAATAAAGAGTGTTTTGCCAAGGCGGTTAGCACCAGAGAAAACTGGGTCTCAATTGGAGAGGGAAACTCTAAGTAAGTGTAGAACATATTTTTCAGTGTTATCCATCCTGAGAGGTGAGAAAGCTAGGGTATCTATATAGCAGTGTTCCTCAAACTTTAGCTTGTATCAGAATCACCAGAAAGCTTGTGCAAACAGATTGCTGGGCCCTATCCACAGTGTTTCTCATTCAGTAGGTCTCAGGTGGGGTTTGATAATTTGCATTTCCAACAATTATTCTGGTGATGCCGATGCTGCTGGTCCAGGGGCCACACTTTGAGAACCACTGTTATTAATGTTTCCATGTGAAATTCCTTCCTCTGAATTTCTCAAGAAACTTATGTGCTTTTCTGAATTCTGAATCATGAGATAAATCCATTGACAAATTGGGAAAATGGGGAATAATATTATAATTCTCCTGTAGCAATTAAAACAACTCTCAACCTACAGATCATGGTTTCAAAAGAATACACTGATGTTGAGTCAAAAGCAAGGGCAAAAGTATAAGCAAAAACTCACACATGTAGTAAAAGGTTAAAGTCAGCCTTTCTAGCAACAGAGACAGGAGTACGCAGCAGAGAAGTCGTCACAATATAGTTGGTCAGTCTTGCTTGTATCTGTTGCCATGTTAAGTGTAGTGTGTTCGTGGTTCTGTCTGTTGCTAACAGTGAGTCATTCTGGAAAATAAAATAAATATTCATAAGTTTATATCCATAACTATACTTTATGAAGCATACTGGATGAAAGGTGTGTTCAGCACCTGTAGTTGGCTTAGAGCTCCTACCCTAGGGTCCCTTCACTCACCTGTGATACACCGGACTGTGAAATCAGATGTACATTAGAATAACAAGTTTTAGAAGCAAAATAAGTCACTACATTGGCAATTTCAATATGTGATTCTGGGTACTGTGTTTAACTGTAGGGGAAAGAAAGAGAGATCCTCTGTGTCTTATTTCTTTTCTCAGTCTCTGGTCCCACCCGACTAGAAATACCCCCAGGTGTGGAGGGGCAGGCCACCCCTTCAGTTAACCTTGTTAAGAGATCTGAATGTTGCATTATTCAAATAATATCCAATAATACTCATTGGCATTTCCAGTCCTTGAATGTTCACTAGAGTCCACAGTTCTTTGTAAATACTACTAAATGTAACATATATTATTCATTAAATATTTTTTAGATATCTGTAATAAGAAGTAAAGAATATAAAGAACACTAAAGTATTTAAAGAGTAATTTATAATCTGGGGAATTCCCGAGAATTCCTAAATATTTCCATTTATTTTTTCAACTGTTGAAGAATTTGGAAACATTATTGTACATCAACTTCTATCCCTCATTGTTGGGAACTGCGTATAGGGAGAGATAGTTATCCAACATTTTCCCCCTTGTGGAACACATAGGCAAAGCAAGTTCTGGCTACAGAGGAAGCCAGAAGGGTTATGATGGGGCAGCTGACATAAGAGGACATTATCAAAGAGATAAAAATTAACAAGGGTTGGGGGGCATGTGTCAAAAAAGGAACACTTGTGCACTGTTGGTGGGAATGTACATTATCAATACAGCCGTTATGGAAATAGTGTGGAAGTTTCTCAGAAAACTGAAAATATAACTAATGTATGACCCAGGAATCTTACTTCTGAGTATATATCAAAGGAATTGGAATCAGTATGTCAAAGAGATTTCTGCACTCCCATGTTCATTGTAGCATTATTTACAATAGCCAATATTTGGAACCAATGTAGGTGTCCATCATCAGATGAATGGACAAAGAAAATGTGGTACATGTACACAATGGACTACTATTCAGCCTTAAGGAGAAATCCTGTCACTTATGATAACGTGGATGATATGGTTTGAATATGTGTCCCCTCCAAATCTCATGTTGAAATGTGGTCCCCAGTGTTGGAGGTGGGGCCTGGTGAAGGGTGTTTGGATCATGGAGACGGATCCCTCATGAATGGCTTGGCATCGTCCCCTTGGTGATAAGTGAGCTCTTGTTCTGAGTTCACACATGATCTTGTTGTAAAGTGTGCAGCACCTGCCCTCACCCTCTCTCTCTCTCGCTCCCGCGACAACCATGTGAGACGCTTGCTCCCTCTTCACCTTCTGCCATGAGTAAAAGCTCCCTGAGACCTCCCTAGAAGCTGAGCAGATGCTGGCATCATACTTCCTGGATAGCCTGCAGAACTCTGAGCCAATTAAACCTCTTTTATTTATAAATTACCCAGCCTCACGTATTTTTTTTTTTTTTTTTTTTTTTTTTTTCGAGACGGAGTCTCGCTCTGTCACCCAGGCTGGAGTGCGGTGGCACGATCTCGGCTCACTGCAAGCTCCGCCTCCCAGGTTCACGCCATTCTCCTGCCTCAGCCTCTCCGAGTAGCTGGGACTACAGGCGCCCGCCACCACGCCCGGCTAATTTTTTTGTATTTTTAGTAGAGACGGGGTTTCACCGTGGTCTCGATCTCCTGACCTCGTGATCCGCCCGCCTCGGCCTCCCAAAGTGCTGGGATTACAAGCGTGAGCCACCGCGCCCGGCCTCACGTATTTCTTTATAGCAATGCAAGAATGGCCTAACACAGTGGATGATCCTGGAGGACATATGTTAAGTGAAATAAAGTAGGCACAGAAAGACAAATACTGAATGATCTCATTTATATGTGGAAACTAAAAAAGTTGAACTCACTGAAGTAGAGAGTAGAATGATAGTTACCAGAGTCTGGGGGAGGGGGATGATTGGGGAAAGGGTAGATGTTGATCAAAGGGTACGAAATTTCAGTTAAACAGAAGGGATAAGCTTTAATCTATTGCAAAGAACTATAGTATTAATATATTAAAAAATGGTGACTATAATAAATAAAAATAATGCATTATATATTTCAAAATTGCTAAGAGTAGATTTTAAATTTTTCACCACAAAAAATAAGTATGTAAAGTGACAGATTTGTTGTTTTAGCCTGATTTAATCATTCCACATGGTAAACATATATCAAAATATCACATTATATCCCATAAATGTATACAATTATCATTTGTCAATTCAAAATAAAACAAATAAGAGAAGATGCAAGTATTGGTGGAGGGGTTGGACTGAATTACTCCTTAAAAATAGCTTTATTGAGGTATAATTTATATACCATAAAATTTAGCCATTTAAATTGTACAATTCTATGATTTTTAGTAAATTTATTATGGAGTTGTGAGGCTATCATCACAATTCAGTTTTAGAACATTTTCATCACCACCCAAATATTTTTATGCCCATTTTCAGTCAACTCCAGCTACCCAGGCCAAGTGCCAAGCAACCATTAATCTGCTTCAATTACTTTTAAGGGATTTGCTGACCCCAAGATTCTATGAAACTGGAATTCTGGGACTTGGGCACAGATACGCCTTGGGCCCAAAATATAAGCTCGCTCCAGGAAATTCCAAAGGCATTTTTTTTTTCTGAGAACACACGCCTTCCTTGTACTTGCCATTTTGACACTTAGCAGCTTTCTTCATTAGCGCACTTTTCACACTGAGCAGCTTTGCAGATACCTGTTGATTATTTTGCTGTTAACTGAGACTCTGGTATCCTAGAAATACTGAGGGTGAAAAGGCTGTGTCACATATTATAAATATCAGCTTCTTTGCTAATGTGGGCACTTTGCTTCCAGATAATTCATTATGGATGAAATCAACAGAACACAAGGTTTTGAAAACTTTGAAGTACCAGATGTTTTCTTCTGGACTTTCCATAGAATGTTATCTTGTCCTGACTGCATAGAGGAAATGCATTTAAACCTTGTTCTCTCCATCTCAGTGGAAAAAAAAATGATGTTGCAATTAGAGATACCTGGAGTTTTGCTACCTATCCCTGAGAATGTGCATTCGTGTTGGAAACTGAGGTAGCCTTTCTGGGACTGGGGAGATTCTGTTATTCTGTTCTTCAGCTCCTCTAAAAGCCCAGGAAGCCAGTTTTGTTCCAATAGGTAACTTTACAATTGGGGTCAGATCCTTGATCAAATCTATATTATCAAATAAATATGACTAGGAAAGTGCCATCAAAATTAAGAAACAAATGTAAATTTCTAGGATAACATAAAATAGCAAATTCATTTCCACATCTTGTAAAATGGATACATATTTTCCCCTAGCCTGTTTTCTCCTCTGTAAAAATAGGCCTAATCATAGCACACTCTGAAGTATAAGAGTTAGATGTATTAGAGAATAAGAAAATAGAATGCGTATAACATTTAGGATACATGTAGTACATTTTATTTTTCTTCTATTGTTTATATTGATTAAATGCGAAGTTCCACTTTGCTAATCTAGACAAACCATAAACAAAATTTACAGGTTCTATTGCATTTCTATGACAATAAAGGCAAAGCATAAATGAAAAAAATAGATTGATTTGACTTCACAAAGTAAAACAAAACATAAAAAAATCTTTGTCAAAAACCAAACACCGCATGTTCTCACTCATAGGTGGGAATTGAACAATGAGAACTCATGGACACAGGAAGGGGAACATCACATTCCGGGTACTGTTGTGGGGTGGGTGGTGGGGGGGCGGGGACAGCATTAGGAGATATACCTAATGCTAAATGACGAGCTAATGGGTGCAGGAAATCAACATGGCACATGGATACATATGTAACAAACCTGCACATTGTGCACATGTACCCTAAAACCTAAAGTATAATTAAAAAAAAAAAAAAAAAAAAGAAAAGCTCCACTGGCAAAAAAAAAAAAAAACTTTGTCAAAAAACATAATTTTAAAAGCATTTAATCAATTAAGAAACAAATTTGCAATATGTATAATAGATGAATTAATAGTATTAATTAAAACATTAGCTGGGAGTGCTGGTACACACCTGTAGTCCCAGCTACCCAGGAGGCTGAGACAGGAGGATTGCTTGAGCCCAGGAGGTTGAGGCTACAGTGAGCCACGATTGCACCACTGAACTCCAGCCTGGACAACAGAGCAAGACAGCAAGACCCTGTCTCAAAAAAATAGTGAATAGTACTAATGTATAAAGTACACAAAAATTTCAATGAAAACAAATGAATAAGAAATTCACTGAAATGATGTACCTACAAATGTATTTTTAAAGTTTACCCTTCCTAATTTTTAAAAATGCAAACTGCTTTTATAGCAAGATACTATTTTTCACCCACGAAATTAGAAAGGATTGAAAGGGTCAGTAATTCTCAGTGATGAGGACAATGTGGAAAAACAGACACTCTAATACACTGCTTTGTGGTATTGAGAATTAACGCAATCTTTGTGTGTGGGAAACTTGTTAAATGTATTTATATCCATTGACCTAACAATTCAATTTCTAAAACCGTTTCCTAGGGAAACAATTAGTAATACACTCAAATATTTACCCATATAATGCTAAAGGTGGACTATGTGGGTTTTTTAGTTTTATCTAAAAATTTAAAATACCCTAGATACCCAATAGGAAGAATTAAGTGTTATGTGTATTCACCAGAATCTTATGCAGCTAATAAAAATTATAAGAGAATCATTAATGACATAGTGTGGGATTTTTTTTTTTAAAAAAAACCTTTTTAGAGAGATATGATGAAACCTGACAGTAGAGTTTGAATATTTCCCTATAATAAATAGGACTTAAAAATTATCACGAGGATGTAACCTGAGTTGAGCTTCTTTCTTTATAAAAGGATGCATAATTGATCTGAAATATTTTAATATCTTTGACTATCTTTGACAAACTATGAAAACATCATAGTTTGTAGAGGAGAGATCATGAGTTCTATCTTTGCTAATAACTTTATCATTTGTGCCTAGCATGATGCCTGCCATATAGTAGGTGATCAATATTTGTAGGATGATTTAAGTAGAAATTTCCTAGGTTAGACTATTCTTCTTTTCTTTGCTTTTCTTTTTTTTTATTATTATTATACTTTAGGTTTTAGGGTACATGTGCACAATGTGCAGGTTTGTTACATATGTATCCATGTGCCATG
>NW_026652282.1:11889153-11904622 GCF_009828535.3 Hylobates moloch | reverse complement strand
GAATTGCCACATTGTCTTCCACAATGGTTGAACTAGTTTACAGTCCCACCAACAGTGTAAAAGCATTCCTATTTCTCCACATCCGCTCCAGCATCTATCATTTCCTGACTTTTTAATGATTGCCATTCTAACTGGTGTGAGGTGGTATCTCACTGTGGTTTTGATTTGCATTTCTCTGATGGCCAGTGATGATGAGCATTTTTTCATGTGTCTGTTGGCTGCATAAATGTCTTCTTTTGAGAAGTCTGTTCATATGCTTTGCCCACTTTTTGATGGGGTTGTTTTTTTCTAGTAAATTTGTTTAAGTTCTTTGTAGATTCTGGATATTAGCCCTTTGTCAGATGGGTAGATGCCAAAAATTTTCTCCCATTCTGTAGTAGACCAGGGCTTCTTAAAGGGTGATCTGCAGATGGGCAACCTCAGCAGCGCCTGGACTGTGTGAGTAATGCTGACTCTTAGGCTCCACCCAAACTCTGCTGAATCAGAAACTCAGGAGTAGGGCCTGGTGATCTAAGGGATGCTGGTGATCAATTTTGAGAACCACTAGTTTAGAGATTTCTAGCCAAACATTCTTTTTTTTCTTTTCAATTTTCTGGTCCTTGGGTGTAAAGATCTGTGTTCATCATACTCCTCAATTTGTGTCACATGGTCATCTGTGGTGTGTTTTCTTATTGTTTTATTTACTTTATCACCTTTAACCCCATTTAATTTTCTCAACAAGCCTGTGAGAGCAGTATATTCCCCTTTTTTATAATTTTTCATTTTTGTGGGTACATAATAGGTGTATATATTTATGGGTTACCTTTTTTAGGGATTAGAGAAACTGAGGCTCAGGAAAGATCATTTATAAAGCAAAATCTTCTTACTTCAGAGTCTTCAGTCTACCACTTCTGGGCTGCCTTCAAAAATTACCAGTGAAAATGCAAATGCCATGAGTCAGAGCAAATGCCTAACCTGTTAGCAGCCAACATTTCTGGGACTTAGCTGGCATTGCCTGTGAGACCAGGTAGCTGGAAGGTAGGACCAAAGGCTATTCATTCAGAGCCAGTGATGGTGGAGGGTCACTCTGATGCCAAAGTAGGCACAATGGGAGCAACGATGATGGGAGTGCCAAAGGAAGGAGAGGTGAAGGTGGGTTAGAATTTGACCTAACTCTACTTTAGATAAAGGCAGCTGTTGTTCCTGGTATCCTCAGGCCCTGGGCATTGTATTAGTCCATTCTCAGATTGCTATAAAAACTTCCTGAGACTGGGTAATTTATAAAAGAAAGAAGTTACTTAATATGTAACATAAAACATTAGATAAAGTTAGACCATTTCAAAAGTGTCTGTTAAAATTTAATTCAATTGCTTAGCATGGGTCAGGGCTGACTCACAGTTCTGCCTGGCTGGGGAGGCCTCAGGAAACTTACAATTATGGCAGAAGGGGAAGCAAACACATCCTTCTTCACATGGCATCAGGAGAGAGAAGTACCAAGAGAAGGGGGAAGCCCCTATAAAACCATTAGATCACATGAGAACTCACCCACTATCATGAGAACAGCATGGGGGAAACCGCCCTCATGATTCAATTATCTCCACCTGGTCCCATCCTTGACATGTGGGGATTATTACAATTCAAGGTGAGATTTGGGTGGGGACAGAGAGCTAAACGATACCAGTCTCCCATCACAAGGCAAAATAGTGTTTTGTGTTCTCTGAGAGAAGCCTGATCTCTCTGGGGAAAGTCTTTTGGGGACATGGCTATCAAGATTTGTGGCATGTTCTGGGAGAATGGTCACTGCTAGGCAGTAGTATCATGAGCAGAGCATAAGCACTGCTGTATCAGCTGCAGTACATAGGAAGTGTACCTAAAAATGTCTGAGCAGTACTATTCAGAGGAAGTCATTCTCCTTATTAAAGGAGTCTTGGAAATGTGCTGTTAAATTTGTAACTCCACCTTTGCATTAAAAATGTTGCAATTATAGCATTTTCCTGTTTATGTTTACTTCTCAGCACTACATCCATGGCATGGCATTTTGGTAAAGAATGGTATTTCTCAAGTAGGGGATTTTAGATGTTTGGAGTTCTGATATTGGGCTTTCAGAGGAGTAAGTCCTTCATAGCAGTTTATTAAACTTATCTTTTGGTGGTGATTTTATAATTAATTCAGACATAATATGGATTAGCAGGATAATCACCTTTAAGAAATATGCTGAGCTCTTACCGTTTAGAGTTATCATTTTATTTTAGTAGTTGTCACAATCCAATCAAGCAAGTTCCATTGTCATCCTCATTTCAAAGATAAATGAAGTTTGCACAGAGGGGCAAACTAACTAGCTTTGAGTTAGTAAAAAGAGGAGGCACCACTAATGACTTAATCTTGCCTCTGTCTTAGTGTCGATTTCAATTGTCCCACTACTAATGAGGCAACACAGAGACAGACTTAATAACATAGATCATCAATTACACCAGAATAAAGGCCAATTACATCCCAGTATGCAGTATGAACAGGTGTCACAGTAGTTCAGGGAGGGAGATGTGTGGTTGGAAAATTTAATGAATCCTAAGAGAAAAGGTTTTTCTCCAAAATGATTTAAGCAAACTGGGTGTTCAATGTCTTTGATTGCTAAAGAAATCTGCTAATAGCTGCTTGGAAGAGAAGCAGGACCTATGTCTATATTGGTTGATATTTGCTAGCTACTGTTTGGTTCCATTTACTAATTGCCTCTTTGTTGGGGGATTAAACCTTGTTACTTGCTACATTTAAGTGATAGCCACAGATAGTTGGTGTGTTGTTTACATCTCGATATGTAACACTTATTACCTGTTATTTATGATTAATGGCTCATGTTTAGCAAATATGGAAAATGGTTCTGAAGATCCTGTCCCAAAAATATTAACCCATGCCACTTGGTAAAGAAATAACCACTTTGGGGCTTGATAAGATAAGCACCATATGAAATGATAAGATAAGCACCATATGAAAGAATGATGATAAGATAAGCACCATATGAAAGAAACCAGAGCCATAACTTATCAACCAAGTTGTGTGCAAAATCAGCCCCTCATATAGAGCCTATGTCTGTTCCTTCTAAAGGCTTTTATTTCAAACCGACATTCTCCATCTGCTAGTTTCCTCATCAATGAGTAATAAACTTTGGTGTTCAGATTAATTTAAGAAATTTTTGCTTCAATAATCTTCACAAGTCACATGGAAGGAAAGGAGGGCCCAACTCAAAAGAACTGACACCATGGAAGTTCACTTCTTATTCATGTTTCAAGTGGCTATTTCAGCAAAAAGGAGGGAAAATCCAATGTCAAATGTTTTTATACTTTTAATTATTTTTTACATTTGTTTTAGTTCTCTCAGTTCATGTATTAATTGATTCATTAATTCAACAAGTATATGACCTCAGAGAACTTAAGTTCTAGAGGGGGGAAGCCAGGCAATAAACAAGAACACTTAAGAGAAAGAAATGTGCTGTGTGGAAGAATAAAGCAGAGGACAGTTTGGGTAATGGGTCCTATTTCAGACATGGTGATGAGCAAAGTTTCTTGAGAGAGATGACATTTGAGCAAAGGCTTGAATAAAGTGAGGGAGCCATGAAATGATATGGGAGAGGAACATTTCAGATAGAGAAATAAGAGTGGGAAAAAATGTACTTCAATAGAAAACTATACATTGTTTAGAGCAATGACTCCTTACTGAGGGTGGTTATGTCCTCCAGGTGACACCTGGTGATATCTGAAGATATTTTTGGTTGTCAAAACTGTTGGGTGGGGGGTGTTATAGGCATCTTGTGGGTAGAGGTCAGGGATGCCTCTCAACGTCCTCCAACATACAGGACATTTCCCCTCTACAACCAAGAATTATACATACAGCTCATAATGTCAATAGTGATGAGGGAAACCGGTTTAAAACACACCCTTCTGGGTTATTTGATTCTGATTTTATGGGGCTCTATGCCTTTCTTTACCTTTGAGTTATTGCACAATTCTGTTAAGTGGTATATAAGTGACAGAAATGCAAAATAATGCTGGTCTGTAGAGATGTAATAAAGTTTTTCTATGGGGGTTTAATTAACTTCCCTTCCCCAATGAGAAAAAGACTGATTTTGCCTCCATTTACAAATTCTCTCAATATCCATGTTCTATAAATGTGCCTGTTGGATTCACTTTTGAATTGGTTGTGACATCTTACTGGTTCTCTCATTGTTAATGAGTTAAATAAAATCTTTAACACATGCTCATTTTATACCTGTATGAGAGTCATTATATTTTTTGAAAATTGTTCTTTAACATAAGTAAGTACAGAAACCTTGAAGAATAACCTTGGCTTTTTTTGAGAAACAGAGGAAGAAGAGAATGGAGAATATTTGAGGGAGAGTGCTATAGTGTGAATGTCTCCCCCAAAAAGCATATGTTGGAAATTTAATCATCAGTGCAATAGTATTGAGAAGTGGAGCCTAATGAGGGGTGTTTAGGTCATGGGGGCTCCATCCTCACAAATGGATTAATGCTGATTATAAAAAGGCTTGAGGCTACGAGTTCAATCTCTGCCCTCTCTTGTTCTTCCACCTTCTGCCATGGGATGACACAGCAAGAAGGCCCTCACAAGATGCCAGCCCCTCAATCTTAGATTTCCCAGCCTCCAGAACTGTGAGAAATAAATTTCTGTTCACTATAAATTATCCAATCAGGAGACCAATTATGAGGTGCTCCAAATAATCCAGGGAAGAGAGAATGGTGGTTTTGACCCACGAAGTATTGAGCAAGGTGATGAGATATGTTCAGATTTGGGATGGTGAATCTTGATATGTATACCCAGAAGACTTGCTGAAGCTATGTTGTCTAATTAGGTAGCCACCAATCACATGTGGGTATCAAGTACTTGCAAAGTGGCTAATTTGAAATGAGATGTGCTATAAATGTAAAATACACACCAGATTTTGAAAATGGAGCAAGAAAAAATAATATAAAATGTCTCAGTAATATTTGTTTTTGTAGACTACATGTTGAAATTATAATATTTTGGATATTATCATTTAAATTGATTTCACCCATTTTTAAACATTTTTAAAATGTGGCTACTAGACATTTTCAAATTACCTATGTGCTCACATTATATTAGATATTGCAGTGTTGAAGAATGGCAAGTGGGCTGTTCAATTCAAGAAAGGTAAAATCTATACCTCTGAAAATTTTTAAACCGATCAAAAACATTGAAGAAAAGCAGGTGTTTCTGATCTACTTAACACTACCTAACAGTCATTCTTCCATAGTAGGGGAGGGAATTTAATTGATCTAAGTTTTTGTTTATGTATAATACAAATACATAAACACAGAAATATAAATACATGTACAATAATAAAACGAAGGGATGCTTCAGGAATCTTGAAGAAAAAGAGGATCAGTATTTCCTTTATGTTTGAAAAGCAGGGGAAAGATAAGTAGAGTAGTAGTTAGGAAACCTGAGTTCTAGTCCTTCTTAAATATAATACTCTAGTAAACTATGACCATGGAAAAGCCACTACCTTTTATGAATCAGTTCATGCTATCTCTTTGACCTATCTCAGAATGTCACTGGAAGCCCTCAAGGGCAGGCACTAGATCTCATTCAGCTTTGTATTTTCCATAATAGTGCCTTACATAATGAAATGATAAATGGTGGTCTTTGTTGAATTGAAGAAGATTCAAATTGTAGTCCTGTCTTTGAGAGAGTAAATCAGCTTCCTTAAGCCTCAGTTTTCTTCGTCTTTAAAATAGAGATAATGTTACCAGCAGCAAGTTCAAGTGGGCACCACAGTCCTGGATCCTTATCTTCTTGGGAGAAAGAATTCAGCCAAGAGACAGAAGTAGATTTAAGGCAGAAATGGCAGTTTATTGAAGCAAAGTATACTTGAAAGGGACCAGGTGGGCAAATTGAAAGATTTGAGTGCCCTGCCTGATCATTGGCTCAGGGCTCTTATGGATGTACTATTTCCTTTTTTAATCCCAGTCTCTTCCTCTCATGTCTCCCTGGGCAGGCTGTTGGTTAATTGCTCCACGCGCAGGGTCTTGCCAGTATCTGGGAGGGACCGCATGCACCCTCTTAGGGCAATTTTCTCTTACTGATCTAGCGCCTCCAGTGGAAGGCCATATACAGGTCAAACTCCACCATTTTGCCCTTTACTATGCATGCCCCTTAACTGTGCATGCCTGGAAATGTCCCCAGAGAAAGGTCAAACTCTGCCATTTTAAGTTCTTATTGGGATTTTTGTTTGTTTGTTTTTGTTTTTGTTTCCCGAGACGGAGTCTCGCTCTGTCGTCCAGGCTGGAGTGCAGTGGCGCGATCTCGGCTCACTGCAACCTCCACCTCCCAGGTCTTTTTTTTTTCTTCGTTGTTTTTTTTTTGTTCTTTTTTTTTTCTGAGATGGAGTCTTGCTCTGTCGCCCAGGCTGGAGTGCAGTGGCGCGATCTTGGCTCACTGCAAGCTCCGCCTCCTGGATTCACGCCATTCTCCTGCCTCAGCCTCCCGAGTAGCTGGCACTACAGGCACCCGCCACCACATGGGGCTAATTTTTTGTATTTTTAGTAGAGACGGGGTTTCACTGCGTTAGCCAGGATGGTCTCGATCTCCTGACTTCGTGATCCGCCTGCCTTGGCCTCCCAAAGTGCTGGGATTACAGGTGTGAGCCACTGCGGCTGGCATTCCCCGGGTTTCTTTTTTTTTAAGCAGTTCTCCTGCCTTAGCCTCTGGAGTAGCTGGGAATACAGGCACTCGCCACCACACCCAGCTAATTTTTGTATTTTTCGTAGAGATGGGGTTTCCCCCCATGTTGGCCAGGCTGGTCTCGAACTGCTGACCTCGTGACCCGCCCACCTCGGCCTCCCAAAGTGCTGGGATTACAGGCATGAGCCACCGAGAAGTTGTTGCCCACAAGCTCAAGATGTCTCCTGTTTTTTAGGAAAATTTCCCCTCCCTGTCACCAGCTACCTGACAATCACCTGACGGTCACCTGACATTATTTGGGGTCCTATCCTGCCCTGCTCTTACCTATCTATCTACTCTAACAATGATAGTTGTATATGACTTATAGGGTAGTTGTAAGCCTTAAATTAAAAAATTTGTGTTAAGTACTGTATCAATTTCCTAGGGCTACCATAACAAAGCACCACCAATTAGGTGGCTTAAAACAAAGGAAATTTATTCTTTCACAGTTCTGGAGGTCAGAAGTCCAAAATGAAGGTGTTGATAAGGCTATGTTCTCTCTGAATCCTCTAGGGGAGGATCCTTCCTTGCTTCTTCCACCTTCTGGTTGCCTCAGGAATTCCTTGGCTTGTGGTAAAATAACTCCAATCTCTGCCTAAGTCTTCACATTGCCATCTTTCCTCTGTGTTTGTGTCCAAATTTTCCTGTTTTCATAAGGATACCAGTCATATTTGATTAGGATCCACCCTTAATCTCAACCTGATTATATCTACAAAGACCATATTTCTAAATAAGGTCACATTCACAGGTATCAGAGTTAGGATTTCAACATATATTGGGGGTTGAGGGGACACAATTCAATCCATAACAAATACTTTTTAGAGGACCTGGCACACAGCAAATACTCATTATTGCTATTTTTTATTGTTTAGAACAGAGTTCAACAAACTACTGGCAGTGGACCAAATCAAGCTTGCCACCCATTTGTTTACACGTTATCTGTGTCTGCTTTTGTGCTTCAAGGGCAAAGTTGTGGCAGATACCACACAGCCTGCAAAGCCTAACGTATTTACTATCTGATTTTTTTTTTTTTTTATGGAGTCTTGCTCTGTCACCCACCCAGCCTGGAGTGCAGTGGCACGATCTCAGCTGACTGCAACCTCCGCCTCCTGGGTTCAAGCGATTCTCCTGCCTCAGCCTCCCGAGTAGCTGGGATTACAGCCATGTGCCACCACACCCAGCTAGTTTTTGCATTTTTAGTAGATACGGGGTTTCGCCATGTTGGCCAGGCTGGTTTTGAACTCCTGACCTCAGGTGATCCGCCTGCCTTGGCCCCCCAAAGTGCTAGGATTACAGGGATGAGCCACCGTACCTGGCCTGCTATCTGATTCCTTACTCAGTAAGTTTGCTGATGCTTGGTCTAGAGTCTAACTGTTAGAAGTGTGATCCATTGCATTAGCATCACCTAGAAGCTTGTTAGAAATGCAACATCTCAGGCCCCATCTCAGACCTACTGAATCAGAACCTGAATTTTAGCAAGATCCCCTGGTAATATGTATACACATTTATATTTGAGAATCACTGATCTAGAAATTATCTTAAAATGACTTATAATCGATTCTTGTCCGTCTTTAGTTTTTAAAAAGTTTGCTCATTTTTTTCATTTTTGGAAAATGGTAATACTTGTATGTAGTAAAAACTTCAAATGTAGAGTGACAATTTATAGAATTCTTTTTAATTCCTGTTTTTACCCCCCAAAATACCATACTGTATACATTGTTATGTACCTAGCTTTCACACATAATAACATACTTAAGACCTAGCCTCATCAATACATAAATCCAGCCCAATCCTTTCAATGGCTACATGATATTCAATTTAGCATATATAAAATATTTTATTTAGTCCCCTTACAATGAATTTACAGTGAAAAAATTTTCCATTTACTGAAGTTATTTTTATGATCACTGTTTTTCTGTGGACAGCTTCAAATTTATCATTGTCTTCCAGAGTATGATTAGTTGAAAACATACTATGCTGGATTCTTTGTAGGCTCCAAATATTGGCTCTTTCAATGAATTCATCAGAAAATTTTATAGAATCAAATATGGTAGAAATTAAAATTTGGGGGATTATGGAGGGAGTCAGAAGCAGCACAGCTCCATTCAAGTCCTTGGGCTGGGATTTTCCCATTGCCTCTCCAGATCTATCCTGCACCTTTCCTGATGTTGCACTTTGTCATCTCCTTTCCAATTTAGCCAATGAGGAGCCCTAGCAGGATGGTTTTCTCCCCACTCTTATTTCTTCTGATACTTCTAGGATTCCTGTTGAAGGTCAATGTTTTTTTCATACGTGGGTTTTTCTATATGGTTTTCTTTTTCCAGTTTTCTGGAATCTCAATCTCACTTTATCCCTGTAGGCTTAGGAATAGAAACAGCTTCCCTGCACCCAGTCCTGTGATATGCTCTCCATAGCTTTGTAAATAATCTCTTTGTAAACAGACTTTTTTCAAGTCATCCAAAATTGAGTTTGATTTCCTGTTGCATTGATACAATTCCCTTCCCTCTTGTACTTGCCAGCTGTGGGAAGTAGTGAATGGACCAGGTTTTACATACCATATAAGTAATTACTTTGGTAATGCAGGTTGAGGAATCCTGGAAAATGTTTAGCTATCTGGCTCCAAAGACATTTTATCTTTGACTCCTGAATCAGTTAGGATCTTCTGATTGCAAGTGACAGAAAGTCCAATTCCAACTGGGTTAGAACCAAAATGGGATTAAACTGTCACAAGCAAATGAAAAGTGCAAGGATCAATTTGGCTTCAGGCTCAGCTAACTGGTAAGCCCAGGAGCAGGAGGCTTGTCACCAGCAGCTGTTACTTTGATATCTTTTTGATCTGTTCTTTATGTTGGCTTTATGCTCAGGCTCCCATAGGAGGCCAAAATGTAGGCTTCAGATCTACATTTTCCTGATTTAAGGTCAGCGGGAAAGAGAGTCTTCTCCAAAAGCCTTCATAGAAGTCTGATTTCTCATTCTCACTGGATCAACTTGGTCTTTAGCTCATCTCTGAATAAAGCACTGGGCATGTCCCTGGGGGAAAAAAAAGAAAACTATTTATCAAGCACTTAATGTGTGGCAAACATGGTTCTAAGCATTTCTCCCATGCGATAGGCATTATTATTGTGTCTATTTTACTGAAGAAGGAAGTGAGACATATAAAGATGATGTCCCAGAGCTAATAAGTGGTAAAGCAGAGAGTAAAACCTGGGTAGTCTTGCCCCTTTCCCAAATATAAACCACTTTACTCTTTGGGCTGTCTGGCTTGGTTCTGAGTCTTACGACCACCTCTGGAGCTGGGGTGATGTCAGCTTCACATAAACGTCTATGGATGTGAAGTAGCAGAGGAAATGTCTTCTCACTGGTTGCAATCTCTTTCCCAGTTCCAACCCTGGAACAGAAGGCTGTCTGTTCTAGGATGGCAGCCAAGCAACAGGGTTCACCTTGGGTTATGGGAGACCACGGCAGGAGCATAATTTTCTGACAGAAACAGCCCTGTACACCAAGAGCCAGAAGGACACAGAAAGCAAAGTCCCTTGGGAAAACCAAGGATCAATAGAGGTGAAACCCAAATGCAGCAGTCAGAAGCAGCAAACAAATAGGGACCACAGAGTCTCCATCACTCAATGAATTAGTGAAGACAGCACACAAATGTCAAGTACAAAAAGTTGGATTATCAAACTTTAGACTTCTTCAGGGTTTGGGATGAGAAATTCTACAAGTGGAAATCAAGTCATGACTACTTAATGTGAAGAAGAATGGATTTTGTTTTAATGGATACGGGAAAGACTGAAGACAAATACAAACCTCAAAGTAGGAGGAATGAGTAATATAGGTGCACAGTTGCTAAGGAAACATTTTCTTCATTGGAAAAAGATGAACTTTTTTATATGCACACAAGGCTCAGCCTCTGACAACACCCCCACTTTCTCCTCAACAATTTTTCTGATGTAGAGTACAAGAAAGTTCCATATTTTGGAGATGAAGAGATTAAACATTAATGTTTCAAGCTTGTGATGGGGAAGGATTTGAATTGTTTTATGTATAAATATTAATGGTGAAGACTAACATGAGATCTGTTTTCTTTTCTGACTCCAAGAGGAAGATGTCTCTCCCTGAAAGAAGCTTTAAAAATCTTTCCACTTGTGGTGTGCTTAGAGACCCTTAGCCACCATGGTCATGAACACAAGTGCTCAGAGAATTCAGATGCAAGTGCACAGCTCAGAGATGCAGAGGTGTCTTGGTCAATGATTTCAAGGGTCAATAAGGAGAAGCTTAAGAACTTTCAGTGATTAGATGCATAGAAAAAATATTCAGACTAGCTTTTGTCTGGTCTTAGCTCTATGAAATAAGCCCTCACAAAGTTCTTAGTTTAGGAGACAGAAACTGACTTCAAACGCACTGTATGTGCTTTACAGCAATGATTTTTACCACTAGCTGCACTTATCCTGGGAGCTTGAATAAATGCCTAAGGCTGGGCCCCAACCCAGGTCAATTCAAACAATCTTTGGGAGAAGGGGTCCCAGCCTCCATGTTGTTCAGAAACTCCCCAGGTGATTCTAATGTGTGGCCCATGTGCAAACCTCTGTTTTAATTTGGGGTATGTATGTGTACTTAGCAAACTGTATACCATTTTCAATAGAGTATTATCCACAATAAAGCACCATACACAGTGAATCCAGTTAGCATTTTCATTCACTCCGGCAATCCCTGCAGGTATTGGTACTTACGGATATGTGGACTCAGTGTAAACTACTCACTCTTAGTGTCTTGGTTTTCATTCTAAGAGTGTGAAAAGTGGTGCATGTAGCACTCTCCTCCCCTTAGATAATTCTGGCTTAATTAGATTCATTTTGATGTGAAGATGTTACTTGTTTCTTAACAGAGGCCAAGGTATTGAAATATAGAAAGCCAAGTATAGCCTTTCATTAGAGGATTAGAAAAAAAAATTCTATGTGGAGAAAAAGAAGGTATTTTGTAGATATATATGTTAGGCCCAGCTTCATAATTAATTGGAAATAGAAAGAGAAAAATGAACATCTTACCTCAGAAAGATCTCTTGCTGAGGTCAAAATTTTTGATGGAAGTGTTTCTGAGTGAGATAAAATATGAGCCTTGTATGCAAAGTTAGCCTTCTGGAAACTTTGGAGAGGCCAAATCTTAGGATTTTGATATTCTAAAATGGAAGACAAGAAAAAAGTCTTCTCAAGTAAGGAGTCTGAATGGGGTAAGTAATATCAGAAGAGTAATCAAGAAGCTTCTTAACTTATATCTTTGTGTTTGTACTTATCTCTTTCTCAATTTTTCTTTTTTACCTGTTTTTCAAATAGAAGTTATTATAGTACATTAGGAATGTATACTAGTTTTCTTTTAAAGAGTTATATTTTTATAGAAAAGAAAAGTTAAATGACTGGATCATATGCTGGCTGGCTCTGTTGATGCCATGGGAAAGAATTGGTTTGGCCATAGCTTAAGGAACTAGACATATTATGCAAAGGGCAGAGTATACAATGTAGGGCAAAGGCACATCACCAGTCCTCCAGACCAGTGTCACCATTGTACCCACAAGGAGACCAAGTTTCAGAGATTTTAAGCATATAATTTGTAAGTGCACAATTAAAATTCAGAAGTTTAGCCAACTGAAGTTAGAGGGAGCACAGTGCACACACAACTACCCTCACTTCTGACACTAATTACAAATTCCGGGGGTTCCGAAAACCACTTCACATTCAATAATTTACTAGAATGACTCAGAACTCACCAAATGCTGCTGAACTCATGATTATGGTTTACCGCAAGGAAAAGAAACAGATTAAATTCAGCCAAAGGAGGAAGCACACAGGGCAAAAATCAGAAAAAGTACCAAATGCAGAGCTTTCATTGTCCTCTCCCCATGGAGTCATGAATAGCATCACTTTGCTTGTATCCATGGTGACAATCTGTATGGAAATCTTAACAACCAGGGAAGCTCACCTAAGCTTTGGTGTCCAGAATTTTTATTGGGGCTTGATCACATATTGCCCATATGGATGATCTTTTGTTTTTGTGCTCCTCCAGAGGTAGAACTGATGTCATATGGCCCCATCATTAAACTATCTGTGACCAAGGTTCTCAGATAAAGACATTCTTATCAGGTATGACATTCCAAGGGCCTAGAGATTACCTCCTAATAGCCAGAACAAAGGCCAGTCCTCTCTTTGGGTAAGGTTTATTTTTCACTGCACAGCAGTGGGGAATAACCAAGTTCTTTAAACTACTATAACTCTCAGGTCTTCATATTACAAATATTAATAACACTATGATATATTCTTACACATTGAATGCTTACCAAGTGTGATGCCTAGAGATGGGACTTTTAGATTCATTTATATAACTCAATCTTGAGTTATATCATTCGATTTTGTGAGGTAGGCACTATTTTTTTTTTTTTTACTTTTTTTTTTATTATACTTTAGGTTTTAGGGTACATGTGCACGATGTGCAGGTTTGTTACATATGTATCCATGTGCCATGTTGATTTCCTGCACCCATGTAGGCACTATTACCTTTGATTTATGAAATGACAGGGAGTTTGGGTAATTTGGTAGTGACTCATATGTATTAATAGAGTTAAATTCAACCTTTGTTGGTCAGACTCCAAGCCCTTTTTTAATCACAGAACTTCATGCCTTCTAGTTAGCATGCTTTGAACAAAATAATTCAGGGCAAAGTGTTGGCATAAAAATGAATTAAAAAAACAATTATACTGAAGATGACTTCTTACATTCTATCAGCACTTAAATGTTAAAAAGATGGTTAATCACTAACTACCTTTGCCTAGGATAACACAGAAAGCTATTAGGCATTGAAATATCAGCCTTGTGGGGATACGTGAAGAAAACACAAAGGTGAGAGGATTTTTTTTTTCTTCTTTTGTAAGATTTGGCATTGAGTCTTAATCATTACAAAGAAGTTGAAATCTAATCTGTCTTGAGTGGTAGACATAGTGGGCATTTGTCTCCATTTGGAATATTTCAGTATTATAATTTTCACCTACCAAACCTTTATAGGGCGAGTATAAGAATTAACAATGTGATTTGAAAGAGCTCTTAGCTATTGCTAATAAAGGTGAGGAATAAGAATAAAATGTTCACAGAGAAACTACTAAATATGCATGTTGCTCAAAGGTGAATTTGTTCCACTAATTTGTGGGCTGGTAGAATTATTTTTGCTGGAGTGTCCCTTTGAATGTCACCTGAATAATACATGATTTTGTACTTTTGTTGTCATCACAGTGTCTTCCGTTGCTGTGGATCTGAGAGTTTTAAAGGAATGAGATGTTTTCCATTTCTGGAAAAGAAATAGTGTGAAGAGGCAGGCTAGCAAGCTGAATGTCCATAAGAATAGATCAGAAATGAAGAAAGCTCATATTTTATTTAAGTGCTACTTATGGGGATGATAAAAATGCTATTAGAATGTAAGATTGACCCTTCATTCCAGGACATTGCCTCTTTTCCAGAAAAAAAAAAAAAAAAAGAAAAAAACCCACCAAGTCAAACTGAATCTACAATGTCTTTCAATACTGATAGCCTATGTTATAGGCCATTCTTGGAGTAAGCCAGCATCATTCTAATGAATATGACCTTGTTTTGACAGAAAATAATGTGAACCCAGATTTGCCTGTTATTTTTAAACTGGTATTAAAATGCTGTCTATTTAGATATTGATTATTTGTCCATAAACAGCCTCTTTTCTGTAAGATCTCAAAAGGAAATTGAGTGTGTATATGAAAAAATTAACTTTGATAGCCATGCTAGTTTTATGTTTTTTAACTAGTCCTATTTTCCTCAGCAATCCCAATTCCAATAATTTATGTCATGTATACACCAGCAAAAATATGAAAAGACATATGCACAAGACTATTCATTGCAGCTCTATTCATAATGGCAAAAGACTAGAAACACCCAAATGTCCATAATTAGGAGACTGATTGAATAGACTAAGGTACACCCACACAACAGAGAACAGTGCAGCTCTGAAAAGAATTGTGAGATATCTGTAAATATTGCTTTGGAATCATTCCCAGGACATATTATCGAGTGGAAAAAAACAAGGTATAAAAAGTACATATACTATTCTACTAACCAACTAAGAAAATAAGATTATCTATGGGGGCCAGTCACGGTGGCTCGTACCTGTAATCCCAGCACTTTGGGAGGCTGAGATGGGTGGATCACGAGGTTAGGAGTTCGAGACCAGCTTGGCCAAGATGGTGAATCCCCGTCTCTATTAAAAATACAAAAATTAGTCAGGTGCAGTGGCGGGCACCTGTAATCCCAACTACTCATGAGGCTGAGGCAGGAGAATCACTTTCCGGGAGGCAGAGGTTGCAGTGAGCCGAGATCACGCCACTGCACTCTAGCCTGGGTGACAGAGCAAGACTCTGTCTCAAAAAGAAAAAAAAAAGATTATCTACGCATATTTGTTTATAATAATAAAAACAAAGGTAAAACAAAAACTTTTAAAAGGGAGAAAAAAAGAGAAAAAGGATGGAAGGGACAGAAATATAAACTAGACTTCCATGATTAAGCCTTGCATTGTATATTTGACAAAAATTAAAAATAAAATAAAGATTGTGAGTTTTCCTTTTGGGGTGATGAAAATCTTCTAGAATTACCTGATCTGAAATCAGTTTCACTTGGCTGAAACCAAGATGTCAGCAGGACGATACTCCTTCTGGAGGCTCTACAGGATTGATACG
>NW_026652282.1:11877464-11889143 GCF_009828535.3 Hylobates moloch | reverse complement strand
CCGTCATCAATTATTTTTGTGATTATTCCCTCCATTAAATTAAGCTCCTCAAAGACAGAATCTTGTTGTCTTTTTCACTTATGTAGCCCCAGAGCTTGGCACAGTGTCAACTGTGTTGACATAAGAAATATGTGTTAGTTGCCATTGCTGTGCAGTGGTTGTTCACATAAGAATAGTACTCTTAGACCCTGGGAGGTTGTAGACCCAAGTGACCCCAAAGGGTGGTAAGATTAATGGTCTCATAAGTGCTCCATTGGGTGGAATGAGGTGCTTCTCCAAAGCTTCTAGATGTATTCCTCCCCCTTTTTCCTGCCTCTCAATCTTAATGCCTGTGATCCCAACTGGTTGGCTGATACAAAAGAATCTGTGTAAGTCCACTCAAAATTAAATCTGCCACTATAAATATCTTTTGAGGTCTCCCTACTGTGCATATAGTACTTACCACAGTAGATGCTGTGGAAGATGCACACATGAATTAGACAGAGGTCCTCCTCCTACTCTCCAAGAACTAACCATCCTCTGAATGAGACATGTGAAAAGCTTTAACACGGGGTAGAAATGAAGTGTAGGGATGGACTGCCTGTCTTCCCCACATCCCTGACAGTTTTTTGCACTTGTCTGTGAATTAAACATCCCTGTTCCACTTCCCAGAGCAATCCAGGTTTAGACAGGAGATACACAGGCACCTGACTTATGAGGCTGAACTGGAATGTGGTCCCTGAAGGTTCCTCCATTGCCGCTGTGAGATCTGTGATGTTATCTGATGAGTGCAGACCATTGGATTCCTGTGTTCTCTCTGTGGCAGGTCACTCATCCTCCCCATTTATATCTAATTCCTGGCAACTGGGTACCCAGCCAGAGTTCTTTCTTTGCCCTAGCCTCTATGTTCCCCAGAAGTAGTGTTATGCTTCTGCTTTGCTTTCCTCTCCACTTGTAATTCCTCTTCCAGTAGTCTATCTGGTTCCTAGCTCTTCTTGAAAATCCAGAGCCTATTTTTGTCCTCCTTCACAATACTTACTGCTAGAGTTTGAATGTTTGTCCCCTCCAAAACTGATTTTGAATCTTAATCCTCAATGTGGTGGTATTGAGAGGCAAGGTTTTTAAGAGGTGATTGAATCATGAGGACTCTGACCTCAGGAATGGATTAATCCACCCATTGATTAATAAATTAATGGATTAATGGGTTGATATATTAATGGGTTCTTATGGGAGTTAGACTGGCAGCTTTATAAGAAGAGGAAGGGAGACCTGAGCTAGCAGGCTAAGCTTCCTTGCCATGTGATGCCCTGTACCACCTCAGAACTCTGCAGAGTCTCTATCAGCAAGAAGGCCCTCACCAGATTTGGCCTCCCAACCTTGGACTTCCCAATCTCTATAATTGTGAACAATAAAGTCCTTTTCTTTATAAATCACCCAGTTTCGGGTGTTCTTTTTTTTTTTTTTTGAGACAAGTCTCATTCTGTCGCCTAGGCTGGAGTGCATTAGCACGATCTCGGCTCACTACATCCTCTGCCTCCTAGGTTCAAAAGATTCTCCTGCCTCAGCCTCCCAAGTAGCTGGGATTATGGGCACGCACCACCATGCCCAGCTAATTTTTGTATTTTTAGTAAAGACAGGGTTTCACCATGTTTGTCAGGCTGGTCTTGAATTCCTGACCTCAGGTGATCCACCCACCTCGGCCTCCTAAAGTGCTGGGGTTACATGGCGTGAGCCACCATGCCCGGCCTCAGGTGTTCTTTTATAAGCAATAGATAATGGACTAATACACTCACTAAATCAAGTGTCCTATCACTGGATGAGGACCAGCTGCCTAAGGACGGGCTCCCAGACACTTGCCCATTGGGTCTTCCAAGGAGCGAGATCCAAGGTCACCCATGAAAAACTTCATCTCCCAGAAAGAACAGGGATTACCTCCCTTGGTTCCTGAGAGTAAGCATTTGCCTGAACCTAAGCATAGGTCACTATACCCTTGAATGCTATCCATACCCTGTAGCCATACCTCTTCTAACAGCCCAGTCTATCACTCTTTTGGCCAGTCAGGTTTAGTGCCAGGCCCCAGCTTCCATCCCCACCACGAAACCTGCCTGGCATGGTTTGTGTAAACCCTCAAGCCTCATTAAGTGGTCCTAAAAGTTGGCACCCTGGGGGTTATAGGCAAGGAAGCGAGTGACTCTGACTGACATGACCTGGGATCACTGGGAAAATGGCAGGTACTCTGAAAATGAGTAGGACTTCCAAAGCTGGATAACCAGTATTGGGTGCATTCTCTTGGTAGCTATTTGTATCTATTAAAAATACATCAGTCTTTGCTTCTTTCTCTCTGTTTGCTCTCTGCTCACCGATATCTCTGTTGGAAATATTTAGGTGCCTCCAATACTCTTTTATGGTGAATCCTTCAGAATCCCAGAAGGTGGCAGAAGCTTTGAAATCACATGGGAAAGGATTGCTCTCTATTTTGAATTAAGGGGATTATTCCATGATAATGCTTCTCATTACTATGAATTTTTTGGACATGAAAATGGTGGCATTTCTTTCACAAGCTAATTTGTTTGAGATTTTGCATTCATATGCAAATATTTAGCTTCGGGATCTGTATTCAATTTCTCAATTAAATTTTTAGGCAGAGCCAAATTAGCTGTACAAACACATAGTATATTTGTAATTTTTGCTCATTTTAATCATGGTTTCAGTCAGCTCTAAGCAGGACAATTTATTTTCCTACCTACAGATGGTTTGCAAAACATAGAAAAAAAATAGTTTCAACTTTGTTGATTGCATTTATATTTTTCCAGGAAAATCTGTAGTAGCATTATCTTATTTCCTTTAAATTTAATATGTTTTCTTCAGATAATTTTATATATGAAGAGAGATACACCATGCTGTTTTAATAGAAAATTTTCAGAATTATTTCCTCCAAATTATCCCATCTCCTTTTCAGAGGAAATAAATTTACTTATGATACATGAATCAAATATAGATTTACCATTTTTCCATCTGTTTTTTTCTTAGAAACCAAACACATAATCAAAAAGAAAGCTGTACTTGCTATTAACATTGCTACATCAATATATTCCTTAAGGAGTGCTATGCTAAAATGCATTTTTGAGATTTAAATTCCTCATATCCTTGTATGAACTCTTCTAAGTCTAGCCAATCTACACATTATATCCATTTAGTATTTTACACTTTTACCTGATCTGAAATGATAAAATAGGAAAATAGAGAAACTCAAGCTTTTACAGACTCTACTACAATGTCCATGGAATGGTGATTTGGGATTAGAAACGAAACCAAAAAGCAACACTATTTTGATTTCTTTGAAATGAAAAGTACTGTTGATACTTACCCTTACTGGTATGTTGTGCAGGCACCAAAACCTACTCTGTAATATCCAGGAAAAATTAAATATATGTAGGTGAAAGATATCTGTAGACTTGTGCCATCTTGAGACTAGGTTATAATGAGACAAACCTATTGCAATTTTCTCCAGCAAGGCCAAGGAGTTCTGAGTTCATCTGGCAGCTTCTGTTGGATCTAGGACATTCAGAGCTGGCCAGTTAGTCTCCCTCTATCCTCATTCCCAGCATATACATCTGTATATAGGACTAAAGAAGAAAGGGAAGGAAGGAAAAGGATATTGTTGCCTACCATTCTCCATCTGTCCTCACCCTACAACCTTCCTTTACAGAGGTTGCCTTATTGAGTCTAGAGAATAAACAAACACAACAGGAACCCCAAAGAAGGCAAAAGTGGATCTTATAATTTCCCTTTCTCTTTCTGTAACACATCTCCTATACTGAGTCATAGCCCCATCATTGACACTTAGTGTTTGACTGAAATCATGCTATTCAGATGAGAACGAAGATTTTATCAGGTTGGCCTTAGACACCAGTTTCAGGATAGTGGAAGGGAGTTTCTGGGGAGGATGCATTTCATTTCCAAATGTATCAGTCAAAGTAAATCTAGCTGCTGGAAGATTCCTTATATTTAGTAAAAATCAATAGAGTAATGTGCTCATACCATATTTCCTCATGAGCAAGCTTTCAAGTTTCCTGTAGGCCTTTCCCCAGGCTCCCTATCAGAACTTGCATTTTCGTTTTGAACAAACCATTCTGCTGGAAATGCAGTCATGCAAGAGAATATTGTATCACTCAGTTAATCTCAGTGCCATAGGCAAAGACCTTACCTCTAATTCTACAAAAGGTACCTCTTTTGCCCTTTCTAGTTAATTCCTCTACTCTTAGAGGTCAAAGCAAAAGTGATACTATGGATTTTTTTTTTTCTTTTCAGTGATAATGAAATGCTGTCAAACTATTTGGGGGCAGGGTGTGTAAAGATGGTATGGGGATATGACAGAATGATATTAGAGAATGTCCAGGTATCTGTATATCTTAGCCTGGGATTTTCCAAAAGTAAAGCCTAAGGAAAAAGCTTGTGTGTAGAGGGTTTACTTCAGACCTGTCTTTGTCCAGTCAGGCTGCTATAACAAATAGCTGTAGACTGGATGGCTTATAAACAATGAAAATTTAATCCTCATAGATCTTGAGGCTGGAAATCTGAGATCATGGTGCCAGCATGGTCAAGTTCTGGTAAGGGATGTCTTCTGGGTTGTAGACAGCCAACTTCTTCTTGTGTCCTCACATGGCAGAAGGGTAAGTGTCTCTCTGGGGCCTCTTTTATAAGGGCACTAATCCCCTTCATGGGGACTCTGGTCTCATAACCCAATTGCCTTCCAAAGTCCCCATCTCCTAATACTACCATACTGGGGATTAGGATTTCAACATATGAATTTTAGGAGGACACACACATTCAGACCATAACAAGACCTGATCCAGAGACATGGGAGAGAAAGACTAGCATGTGTGTATGTGAGGGAGGATGAGGAGATCATGGAAAAATAAAAAGCCAATGCAAAAATATCTTATTGAGTCAGCTTCCACTACAGATTATTTGCACTTGATTACCTAGGACCCTCCCGGGAGACTTATGAGATGCATCTCAGAACTATCTGTCTAGAGCACCAACGAGAGAACCTTTATCCTTCAGTTGCCAACCCCACTGGCCAAGGATGAATCTATGGGTATTCTCATTCCTATACGCACTTCCTGGTTGTATGTGCATGAGGGCCAAATGGACTTGTCTGAGTGGCTTATGCTGTGCTGTCACAGAAGCCTCAGCACAGGAAGAGGCACGGCTTGTGGCAAGACTGTGTCAGGTTGCATCTGTGTGAAGCTGCTGGCCACCACAGCACAGAAAACGTAACCAAAACACTGTGCCAGCCTTCCTTGGGATGCTTCCTTACTTATGAAAAGCAAGCTGTTCCCCTAACCTAGATCCATCCTACAAAATCATTTTTATTAACTCATAAGAACTCCACTAGAAATTTACCTTTTATACATATAGACCATGGAATACTACACAGCCATGAAAAAAGTAAAATCATGTCCTTTGTAGCAA
Organism: Hylobates moloch; assembly: GCF_009828535.3. Classification (NCBI taxonomy): domain Eukaryota; kingdom Metazoa; phylum Chordata; class Mammalia; order Primates; family Hylobatidae; genus Hylobates; species Hylobates moloch. The sequence goes on along the minus strand of NW_026652282.1, from coordinate 11,883,686 downwards.
CATGGATGCTTCTGGAGGCCATCATCCTAAGTGAATTAATGCAGGAACAGAAAACCAAATCTTGCATGTTCTCATTTGTAAGTGGGAGCTAAACATTGGGTACACAAGGACATACAGATGGCAACAATAGACACCAGGGACTAATAGACGGGGAGAGAGGGGGAAAAGAGTTGAAAAACTTAACCTATTGAGTCCTATGCTCACTACCTCGGTGACGGGATCAATTGTACAATAAACCTCAGCATCACTCAGTATACCCATGTAACAAACTTGCACAGGTACCCTCTGAATCTAAAATAAGAGTTGAAATTATTATTATTTATTTTTATTTTACTTATTTATTTATTTATTTATTTATTATTTATTTATTTTTCTGAGATGGAGTCTCCCTCTGTTGCCCAGGCTGGAGTACAGTGGTGCAGTCTCGGCTCACTGCAAGCTCCGCCTCCAGGGTTCACGCCATTCTCCTGCCTCAGCCTCCTGAGGAGCTGGGACTACAGGCACCCGCCACCACGCCTGGCTAATTTTTTGTATTTTTAGTAGAGACGGGGTTTCACCATGTTAGCCAGGATGGTCTCGATCTCCTGACCTCGTGATCCACCCGCCTCGGCCTCCCAAAGTGCTGGGATTACAGGCGTGAGCCACCCCACCCGGCCAAGAGTTGAAATTATTTTTTAAAAATCCTAGTTTGCTGAGAGCTTTTCAAAAAATAAAAATTATGAATGGAAAAGAAAAAATTACCTCATAAATTTCCCAAAGCTATCATACAATCACCCATAAAATAAAAATATCCCATTTGTTCCCATACCACAGTATGTTCTATATAATCTCTGTTTAAAAAAAAAAAAAAAAAAAAATCTTGGCCAGGCACTGTGGCTCACACCTGTAATCCCAGCACTTTGGGAGGCCAAAGTGGGTGGATCACTTGAGCCCAGGAGTTTGATACCAGCCTGGGCAACAATGGTGAAACCCCATCTCTACCAAAAAAATGCAAAAATTATCTGGGCGTGGTGGCATGTGCCTGTAGTCCCAGCTGCTTGAAGGCTGAGATGGGAGGATTGATGGAGCCCTGGAGGTCAATGCTGCAGTGAGCCATCATAGTGCCACTGCACTCCAGCCTAGGGGACAGAGTGAGACTCTCTCAAAAAGAAAGCCTTAATATGCCTATTGTTGGTGAATTCATTATTACATTGTATTAGTCAGAATCTTTGGGCTAATACAGTGAAAGAAACATGACTCAAATAATCCAAGGCAAAGAAAACAAAAGAATAACTTTAGTGGTTTGGTTTGCATAATAATCATGAAGTCTTAGGGTAAAATTAACTTAAGGCTCAGCTACATCCAGGGTCTCAAATGATGCCACCAGATCTCCCTCTTCCTCTCTCCTTTCTGTCTGTCTTCCTGTCTTTTTCCCTGTGTCTTGACTGTTAACCGTGTTGAACCACATAGCTTGTGATTCAAAGTCTTGTGTAAGTATCTGTTTGGGCCTTAGCCCAATCACTGTTGGGAGAAATATAAGATATCATGATTGGCAAGTTGTCTGAGTCTGTTCAAGCTGCTATAACAAAATACCTTAGATTAGATAGCTTACAGGCTACAGAAATTTATTTCTCACAGTTCTGGAGGCTCAGAAGTCCAAGATCAAGGTACCGGCAGATTCAGTGTCTGGTGAGGGCTGGTTCTTCATAGACAGCACCTTCTCACTGTGTCCTCATATGGTGGAAGGAGCAAGGCACTTCTTTGGGGTCTCTTTTATAAGGAAGCCCATTTTATAATCCCTTTCATGAGGGGCCTACCCTCATGACCTGATTACCTCCCAAAGGCCCTACCTCCTAATACCATCACCTTGGTGATTAGGATTCAACATATGAATTTGGGGGAGGACACAAACATTCAGACCAAAGCACAAGGCCTGGGTCAAATGCCCACTCTTGCAGCCCAGATGATATTCTAGGGTTGTCAGTCCCATCAAAATCAAGTGCGCTGTGAGAATGACAGGTCCCAAAAGAAAGAGTTGTGCCAGGCGTAAAAAGCAATGACATCCAATGCTTTCCCATGAGTAAGGCTTCTGGTAATGCCTTCCCTTTCAAGTAACAAAACTTTGTACTTTTAATTTTTATAAAAGTACTTATATAAATGCATAAAAATCTCTTGTTTTATGCTTTTTTGCTTTCCTTACTTTTTCCTCCCTCCTTCTGACCTCTGCTCATTTTACATTTTTGTCCCCATAGATAACTAATGTTAACAATGTAATACATATATATAATTGTTGTATATTTTTTCTTTATGCTCATGTAATCATAACAAACATACATATGCATATTATATATACACAGATATGTGATCCATAAGTTACAATAAATTTTGCCCACTAAGGGACATCTGGCAGTGTCTGTAGATATTTTTGGTTTTCACAACTGAGGGGATGCTACCAGCATGTCGTGGTTAGAGGCCAGGGATGCTGTTCAACATCCTACAGTGCACAGGACAGTTCCCTGCAACAAAGAATTATCCAGCCCAAAATGGCAACAGTATAGAGTTTAAGAAACTTTGATATGTGCACATACATGTAAGTTTTGGTCATTGTTTATAAAATTGAGGTCATATTAAACCCACAAATTGAAATCATATTAAACCCACCTTTCTGGATCTTGTTTCTCTCACTCAACACTACCTTATTAAAATAATTAAAAAGAAATTGGTATAGCATGAGTTAACTGCATAACGGTTGCTTAATATTTCATCATATGATTGTAATCTATTTAACCATTCACTGTGGACAGTTAGAACTCAATTCTGTTGGGGAGCTCTCCGAGAAAACATGCTTCAGGATCTCAATATCCAAGGGTTAGGGAGTCGGGACATTTATACCAATTCCTACCAGTGATTGGTTGTGGCCTACTCTTAGGGAGCATTAACTCCTCAGTACTTTGCAAGTGTGTCAAAACAGGCTCCAGGAACAATCTTGGACAAAGAAATGCATGCACTGCCTATTGGAAGGTAGGCTGGTAGGCAATGAGGCAGTAAGGAGAGCACATGGGGTCTGGACACACTGCTGACATCTGCCGTATCCCTTGAAATACATATCTTTATTTACAGTACTCTTAGTTTTGTGGGAGAGTCTTTTAATAGAGGGATTGCTAAGTGTGTTAGGGTAGTCATACTTCTCCACAGACACAGAGCCAATAGGAGAGATGATAGATAGATAGATAGATAGATAGATAGATAGATAGATAGATAGATAGATAATTTAAAATTAAATATTGACAAATGTCTATAAATTTTAATACACACACACACACACACACACACAGAGATTATAAAGAATTAGCTCATGATTGTGGAGGCTAGGAAATTCCTTGATCTGGCATCTGCAAGGTAGAGACCCACAAAAGCCAATCTGAATCCAAAGGCCTGAGAACCAGGATAGCCAATAGTGTAAGTTCAGTCTGAAGGCAGGAGAAGATCAATGTCCCAGCTCAAGCAGTCAAGCAAAGAGTGAATTCTCCCTTCGCCTGCCTGTTTGTTCTATTTAGGTTCTCAAGGGATTGGATAATGCTCACTCACTTTGGGGAGGGCCATCTGCTTTACACAGTTTACTGATTCAAATGCTAATCTCATCTGGAAACACCCACACAGACACAAGAATAATGTTTAGCCAAATATCTGGGTACTCCTATGGCCCAGTCAAGTTGACACAAAATTAACCATCTCACTGAGTTAAAGTATATATTTATATTAATTTCAATCAATCCTACCTGATTGCTTTCCAAAATAATTGTCACAATTCACATTTCCACCAGCAAATTTTGTAATTGCTATTTTCCCCAGTATTCCCGTCAGCAACAAGTATTATGAGCCTTCAGAATTGTTGTCAGTCTGACAAATATAACATGATATTTTGTTACTTAAAAAGGTTTTATCCTAATATTTTTGTTTGGCCAAATGAATTTACCCTCCTGAAAATGTCTCTTCAGATTCTTCATCCATTCTTTTTGTAGGTTATTTTTTTCCTTTTTGACAACTTTTAAGAGTGCTTTGTGTGTTATTTATACTAAACCACTATCTGTTCTCTGTGTTACAAAAATTTTTTCAAGTCTATCGTTTGTGTATTAAGACTTCGTTAAAATATTTTTTGTTATACAGAAGTTTTTATAGAACATTTTCTGGATATACTATATTTTGATGAATCAAAGATGTCAAAAACCTTTATTATTTATCACTAAATTTTTTTTAAAAAATGCTGGCAATTAAACTGAAACAATGTTTTGTCATGAATTCAAATTTTAGTTGTAGAAGGAACTTTTTCTGATCTTTAATATTGACAGTATAATTGTAGGACACACTAAAGAACATTGGGTTTTGTTAGCATTGATTACTTGACTCTTATATTTCCTCTACTCAATTATATGTCCCTAGAAGTTTAGCATCAGCTTCTGTTCAGAGTCAGCAGGAAATCTCTGACACAACAATAGCACCTCATTTGTATGAGAGTGGCCTCTCATACCTTTGAAATGTATTTTATCTTTTCCAAAAAGTTTGGCAATTTCTCCAGTCTCTGTTGCAGGGCTTGGTGTTGATGGGCAATATTTTCTCATATATCTCAACTGCAAAATGTAATGTAGTTTCATCCACTTGTGAGCATCTGCCTTCCTGGTCCCATAAAGCACCTTGGTTGTTGCTCTGTGTGAAGTTTGGATCTGGTTATTCTTACAGATAGTAATGATGATTTGCTTCTCTATAACAAAGTCACATCACTATACTTTTTGTATGCCTCAGTAAGTATTTGTTAAATGAATGAAAGAAAAGAATGACCTCTATACCTTATTTCATTAAAATTTTTCTCCCTCATAGAGTCTTTTAAAATCGCTAGTCTAGATTTTACCTTTTCTCTTTCTCTCCCAAATTTTTAAGTATAATAGCTTTATTGAAATATAATTCACATACCTTACAATTCACTGATTTAATGTGCAGAATTCAATTGTTTTTATTATATTCATAGAGATGTGTAACTACCACTACAGTCTATTTCAGAACATTTTCATTACCTTTAAAATAAAGCCTTGTTATAAAAGAGAAAGAAAGGAATGTTTGAGTCTGGCTTTCATTTGTGAAGGATAAGTTAACAAATAAAGAATTCCATGTTGGCAGTTAAAGGGAAAAAAAGAAACCTTCATACCCATTAGCAGTCACTTCCTAGTTTCCAGAACTCCCAGCCCTACACACCCACTAGTTTATGTTCCATCTTGCATATTTGCTTTCCTGGATGTTTCATACAAATGGAATCATATAGTATATACCTTTTGTGACTGGCTTATTTCACTTAGCATATTTTTAAGGCTCATCCATATTGTAGTATGTATTAGTATTTCATTCCTTTTTATTATCAAATAATATTTCTTTGTATTGATAGACTACATTTTATCCATGCATTCATCAGTTAATAGCCATTCGGGTTGTTTCTACTTTTTGGCTACTATAAATAATGCTCCACATTTTTGTGTGGACATACGTTTTTATTTCTTTTGGATGCATACCTAGGAGTAGAATTGCTGGATCATATGGCAATTCTATGTTTAACTTTTTAAGGAATTGGCATCTCACAAGATGTTTAAGGTAATATCTTTATAAAAGGCAGCAGAAACAAGGAGAAGGATGATAAGGGAAGGGTGTTCAGAGGGCAATTATGATCAATATGTAAAAGACAGCTGATGAATATATAATTCCTTAAATAATGATTGAGCACCTGCCATGTGCTAAAGTGCTGGTCTGCGTGTCAGGGCTACTGCAAGAGAGGATAGACAACAAATAAATTAGGAAATAAATAAACAATATTTCAACTAGTGAAAAATGCCAAGAAAATAAAAGATGATATGATGGGGGAGGACAGGAGAGGATAACATTAGATAGGACAGTCAGGAAGGACTTTCTAAGGAAATCTCTTTTGAGGCTGAAACCTGAAAGGTAACAAGGTGCTCCTATTGTACCTTTGCAAAGCAGTTGCACTAATTCACTGAAATATCTTATCTTCATTTGACAAATTAGGAAAAAATAAAAGATGAGTAATAGTATATCATTGCCTGCTGGTATTTGAGTGGAAGACATGAAATGATATCCTTTAAAACTTTCTATAAAGTGGAATGAATTGCCTTTTGTGTACATTTTTCTATATATAAAAATGTACATAAATTTATATATAATATATATTACATTCTATTATCG
>NW_026652282.1:11843979-11877454 GCF_009828535.3 Hylobates moloch | reverse complement strand
TATATTATATAGTATATACTATAATATATTATATAGTATATACTATATACTATATAATATATTATATAGTATATAGTATATAATATAGTATTATTTTGTATAGTATATAGTATGTAATATATAATATATAGTATGTATAAATATATATATATATATGAATGGGATGTCGCTTTGCTGCCTATGCTGGTGTGAAACTTTTTGCTTCAAGAAATCCTCCTGCCCTGGCCTCCCAAAGTGCTGGGATTATAGGAGTGAGACACTGTACCCAGCTAATGTTCATTTTTTCTATCTCTTTTATTTTCTAGGAATTGCAGTCATTACATTTGGTAGGTGTGAACTCTCATGTCACTATCTTTATTGTAAAGTAAATTCCATGATTGAGGAATCTTCTATAGTCTCCTTACTGTTTATGTACTCACAATCTGTGGTTAACATTCTTTGGTATATTATTTGTGGAAATTCTCAGCAAGAGACAAAACAGTCTCTTTCTACAATAGTAGTAAATCCAGGAAATGAAAATATGATGTGTTACCAGCATCCATATTTGTCCAAGGATATGGACCAAAAGACCAAAGTAATTTGAGTGTTCACTAGCAAAGAAAAGATAAGCTTTGTTCTGGGTAGCTGTAAACCACAATAACAACAATTAGTCAGGTTTCTATCAGGTTGCATTGCATAAAGCATACCCAGGATGGTTTGATTAAAGCTGAAGCCTTCCTAAAGCTGCGAAGCTGAATTTAGATATAGAATTGCCTGAAGGTAAGACAATAAACTGAAAAGCAACTGTGATTCTATCTTAGTCTGTCTGACACCCTGCCTGTTTTAATTCTTCTCTCCTTGCCACTATCCCACTTTTTCTGGAATTTATCCCTACAAAGACCATTTTGGGAAGCTTTTGTTGGACAACACCATTCATTCATTCAGCAAATATTTATTGAGCACCTGCAGACAAACTGTCTTCCCACAGAGATCTTACATTACAGTGATGGGGGAAGAAAATAAACAAGGAGCAAATAATACAGTTTTTAAAAGGTATAAGAACTATAAAGGAAAAAAAGAGCAAGATAGTGAGGAAGAAATTGAGGATGTGGGGTGAAATTTAGGTTGGCCATGGAAGGTCTACATAGCACTGATCATTGCTCCACAAGAGCCTTACCACTCCTTTCTTTGCTTAAAGAACACTGGTTTCCCTCTAAAGCAAGTGTGCATATGCTTTAGTGAAAGGCAGGCCCATCTGCACCTCAAGGGGTAAATCTTAACTGGTTTGAGCCTATTGTGGTGGTTCTATCTCTCTTGCCAGTGATTGGTTTAGGACTGGGACAGTGAGGCAATCTTGGTCAATGAGATTCAAGGGAAAGTTGGCTGGAGACTTCTGGAACCCTTGTCCCCCATTTTACACAAAGATATGAGGAAAATATATTGTCTCCTTCAGCCTTTAGATGTTTGAGGGGTGGTGCTTGGAGCTTCACTTGGAGTGAAGCTAGAGGCTTCTTGCAGCTATGAGAGGGAAGACTGAAGATGGAAAAGCAAAAAGAGAAAAAAATTTTAGTCCCAGAAATCTCTGAGTCACTTAATTGGTGTACTCTGGAGCCACACTACCTCCAGACTTCTTCTTATGTGACATAAATACGTTTCCTTGTTATTTAATCCATTTGAGTTAGTTTGTCTATTGCTTATAGTTGAAGGCATCTCTATAGAAGATAATATGTGAGTGGAGATGTGAATGATAGAAGAGCAATTCAATTGAAAGTCATCTTGCTCTCTTAGTTCATCACTATGTGATCTTCTTCCAAGAGAACCACAGGACCAAGATATGAGGAGACCTAGGTGACTGTTGTAGGACCCCAGGCATCTAGGCAATGTCTTGTTTATAATTGCCACATGGAGGAATCCTAGAGTCTGGAAAGCTTAGCAAAGTTCATGATTTTATAATTAGCTTTGTTGTAAGCATAAGTGATTTTAAAAATGTATGAGATATTCTGCGTTAATGATAGTCCTGGGAGTCTGGATCTAAAAATGAACATCCTTTTGTAGTAAAAACTCAATGTTATCAAGTTCTCAGGACTGTTCAGATTTTATTGTATTTATCTAAGAATACACTCGTTATTGAAATTCCTATAAGAGATATGACTTTATTTTAAATCATAAGCTAACAGCAGCCAAAGATTACAGGTATTCATGCCTCAAATAAGAGTAGAGGTAATGCTGATTACATAGAACATGTGGGAAATATTGAGGTTATGGAAGATAATCAGGTTATTTTTCAAGTGCAGTCTACTCATAGGAATGCCATTTATTTACTTATTTATTTTAAACCCAACTCTCCAGATTTTAAAAAACTTAAAAATCCATTCATCTTTATCTTTATTTATTTTTTGCAAAAGTAATATGTGGATTCATTCTATGTGGACAAAATAAGACAATATCAAAAAAAGGCCTCATTAATTCTCACGCACTCCTATCTGCAGACATAATAATAATAATTAGGATTAATTGAGAACTTAATATGCACCAGAGATTGTGTTAAGTGCTTTTATATTATTTTATTTAATCTCATACCCACCTCATGTGGTTGGTGCTGTTATTTTTCCTGTTTTCCAAATAAAGAATCTGAGGCGCAGAGAAGTTAAGAAACTTTCCCAAGATTCCTCATAAGTGATAGGGAGGGGATCAAAAGCTGGGCAGTCTAATTGCAGGGCACATGCTACTAAACTCGGTGCTTTTCTCCATTCATATAAATCCTCTTCATTCCTGTCATAAACTTGAGTCACCTTCCATTAAGCATGTATGTAGGTGTTTGTATTTACTATTTTTTGACAGATTAGAAGTTGGTGAATAACAAATGCCAAAAGATACAGGGCACAAAATGGAGCTCTGAGATGGTTGATGAAAGATGAGAAAGATGCAAGGAGGAGCAAAGGAAGAAATGATTGGGGAACAAACTAAAATGAATGAAGGCGATTAGAGAATTTAATGTGTAAGCACTATGATAATCATGTAAACAAGAAAGGATGCAATGAGGTGGTGACTCTATACAATTTCTGAAAGGGTCAGAGACCGCAGAGAAATAGGGATTTTTAGCTTTCTTCATGCCACATAATGGTATTGTGTAGTTGTTTTGAATACATTTTATAGACAAAGATTCCTAATCCTGTGGTCAAATAGCCCTTGAATTCTAGATATTTGGCTGAATTGTACTGATGATTAGGTGATGAAAACATTGTACAGTGTAATCTACAACGTGACTGTTTCCAAGAGGGCAGTCTAAATAATGAAGAGGGCACAGTTCTATTCCTTGGCTAGTAACAACAGGCAATATCCATAGCAACCACAGCAGCAATCTCTTCATAAAACCTCATGTGTATTGTGTGTGTGCTTGTGTGTTTTTAGAATGTATTCAATAAATATTGACTATTGTGTTTAGAAAAAAAGTTATGAGAATAGGCCTGTGATAAACATCTATGACTGCCTACTCAAGACCATTCCCTCTTTTTCATACCTATCAAAACCCTGATTTTACTTAGGCAAAATTGGGTCCATAACTTGGGGGTAAACCGTGATGGATCTAAACCATAAAAGCAATCCTATTCTCTTTTGGTCAGCAATATGTTGAAGGATGAGTGTGTGACTCAGTGTGACAAAAGAAATGGAATGAAAAGTCTGTAGGGGAGCTTCTGGGGAAGCAAAATTTCAAATCTATATAAAGAAAATGCTTTTTGCTCATCCCTCAACTTCCTGCTTTGGATATTGTCTCGAAGATGTTATATTTAGAGCTGGGCCAATATAAACAGGGAAGGTAAAGGCATGCTCCTTGATGACATCATTACACTGCCGAGCTAGTCCTGGATCACCTACCAACAGACTTTATGTAACAAATAGTAAATGTCTTCATGTTAGTTGGGTTTTCTGTGACTTGTGTCACCTAAAAAAGACATAACAAATGAGGAAGTGAATGGATGAATGCTGAACTACATTCAAATAAACATACCTGAATTAGTTATTGTATTTTTTATGACTCATTATTATATCTTAAATACACATCATATTGACTGGCATTCAATCAATACTTATTAAAATTAATGAATAAATGATTAATGGAAATGAAAATACAAAAATCAAAATCTAAGATAAACTTTACTGGATAAACTTTGACGATTGTTCCATAAAATGATGTATTATAATGTCTAAGATCAGCAAGTATTCAGAGCTGTTGCAAATCGCCAAATACATTTTTTATTTGGCTGGATATATGCTCAATTTAAGAAATGGAATGCAAATAAGCAGAAACTAAAAGCTTTTGCTGGCTCTGACATAAGGTATTTTGGCAGAGGACAAACTCAATAGTGAAACTAAAGAATTCATTGTAAATTGAAAAGACTGATCTAAAAATTCAGCTTACATCATCTTTTAATATATCTCAATCACCTAGAAGAATATATGTAGCATTGTGAGGGAATATGTTGATCTGTTACTCCCATTTGAAAATGAAATTCTTCCATATCAGTATTACTTAAATACTGACTAAAGAAGCCAAGCATGCCTCATCCTTTAGTCTTTCCTGCTTAGCTTCTCAGCAGGTTGTTTTAGATTAAAGACTATACAATAAATCATTTGATGCATGTAATAATTTTTATATTATTTGCTAAATTTTTGCCAGCTAATACATATAGGTAATAATCATGAATACAGATTGCGTGGGAGTGAAGAAAACATAAAGTGCGGATGTTGACATATCTATCAACAATGGCCCCAAAGATGAGTAGTCAGTTTGTCAAATTGATTATCCTTTTCAAAACTTATATGCTCATCCTCTCACTCTCATTTATTTCCTTCCCATAGGCTTTTAAATGTCACCCTTTAAAACAACAAAATAATCACTCCTAACCTTACATCTTAATCTAGCCAACTTCAATCTTCCTTGTACTCATCTCCAAATTTCCGGAGTTATTCATACTATTTTAAGGCAGATGAAATCAGTGCCTCACCCAACTCCTCTAAGCACTCAGCTTCCAGTACAGTCCAGTGGCATCTTATTAGGTTGATGCAAAAGTAATTGCAATTTTTGCCATTAAAAAATACCTTAAGCAGCCAGGACACCCTACCTGGGGACTTCTCTCCAGTCTAGTGTAAGGCACTCCAGAGGGTTATGGAAATTTGTGCCCCTGGGAATATCCCTCAGCCAATGATGGGTGGGAGCTGGAGGATAAATACGCATGTCTTAGTCCCTGAGTGAGGACAAGCCTAACTCTGAGGTGTGTTCTACATTGTGTCCCAGAGGTCCCCAGCAGGGCTGAATCTCAGTTAACCACAGGAACAATCTGCTCAGTACCTCACCCTTTACTCTCTTCCTTCCTTTCACTTCCCTTCCCTTTTCACTGACTCTTGCTTCCTAGGATTGCCTTTCCCCAGAAACCCACTTCAACTCAAATTCTTGTCCTGGGATCTGCTTTTGGAGGAGCTCAACCTAAGATATATCCAACATATCCACTCCCATTTCATCTCCTTTCATCACTCTCCAACCACTCCCACATGGGTTCTGTTCCATCACATCACAGAAAATCTCCATGTCAATGAATGCAAAGGGAATTTTCAACCCTTACTTAGTCTCTAAGCGACATTACACAAATTAATTGCATCCACCTTTTTGAAACATGCTCTTGACACTTTGACACTGTATACCGTTGGTTTTCCTTTTACCTCTCTGCCTATTTCTGCCTAGTTTACCTTGCAGGCTCATCAATGTTGAAGTTCCTCAAGGCTTGATTCTGCAACTACTCTTCTTACTCTAAATTTTCTCTGATTTCATCTACTTCTTCATTTTCAGTAACCACTCATAAGGAAATGAGTCACACATTCATATCTTCAGCTCAAACCTTTGGTCTGCATTCCAGATTTGCATATCTAATTTTCTAGTTTATGTCTCTTCAATATCTTAAAGGCATCTCAAACTCAACATGATCCAAAAGAAAATACGATTTTTCCACCAACACCCTGTACCATCCTATCGGTTTCTATTTCTGGGAAGTCAACAGTATCCATTCAGCTTTGAAAAGCTGAAACCTAGTAATCATTCTCAATTCGTCCCTCTTTTTCATCATCATCCCACAACATGTTTAATCCATCATTAATTCAATCCTTTTGATTTTACCATCTAAATATTTTTGAAACCATTGACTTCTGTCTCTTACCATCTTCTGAACCTCTGCAAACACCTCCTAACTTGCTTGCCCACTTGCCCTGTACCACTGTCTGTGATTCATTATCAACAGTACAGTCAAAGTGGTATAATTATTTCCACCCTCATCCCCATCTTCAGATTTAAAACACTTTAAAGGTTTTTCATTACTCATCAAGTAGACACGAGATCCTTAATCTACCCCCACAAGATTGTGCCTATCTGGCCTCTACCTGTTTCTTCAGCCTCATCTTGTCCTAGACTTTCCCTTCATCTCCCTGGTCTGGCCATAGTGACTTTTCTTGTGCTCCTTCATACATAGTCCTTAACATGGGGTCCTTGTATATACTGTTTTCTCTTCTTAAAACACTTCCTTTCCCCCTTCATTTGTTCCATACTTACTAATTTTTCAGATATTACATGAATTGCCACTTCCTTAGGGATGTTTTCATTCACCTATGTGACCAGGCTAAATCCTAATATAAGTTTTCATCACACTACATATCTGTCTTAAATTACAATTATTACAGCTGAGATTCACAGTTATTTGTTCAATAAATGAATAACTGCATTGAATGAGTGAATGAAGAAAAGTTATAATCCCCAAACTAAAGGAATCTTATTTTCTTCTGTTATGGGCTGAATTGTGCCCCTCTCCCCAATTCATGTGGTGAAGCCTTAACCTCCAGTACCTCAGAATATGACTGTATTAGAAGATAGCGTCTTTAAAGAGGTAATTAAGTTAAAACGGGGTCATTCAGTCATTACTTGATATGACTGACTGGTACTCTTTTTTTTTTTTTTTTTTTTTTTTTTGACAGGGTCTCACTCTGTCACCCAGGCTGGAGTGCAGTGGTACCATCACTCCTCACTGCAGTGCACCCTCAACCTTCCAGGCTCAAGTGATCCTCCTGCCTCAGCCTCCTGAGTAGCTGAGACTACAGGAGTGCACCACCACACCCAGGTAATTTTTGTATTTTTTGTAGAGACGGGGGTTCACCATTTTGCTCAGGCTGGCCTTGAACTCCTGGACTCAAGCAGCACTTTCTTAAGATTAGGACATAGAAAACACAGGCCGAGGGATGACACACAGACACAGACGCATAGAGAAAACAGCCATCTGCAAGCCGAAATGAGAGGCCTCAGAAAAAAACAGCCCTGCTAACACCTTCATCTTGGACTTCTGGCCTTCAGAACTGTGAAAAAATAAATTTATGTTGTTTAAGCCACCAAATCTGTGGTACTTTGTTATAGCATCCCTAGCAAACTGGTACATCTCTTTTACCTCAATGGGTTGGTGTGCACTATCTTGGAATGCACCCAACACTCTCATGCCTCAAAAACTCTTCTCACATAGTTTGCCAAATACAGCTTCTGACTGCCAGGATGTTCCCATCTGCTCTAAAAGAAGCAGTATTCATCACTGTCCCATGTGTTCAGTGTGAAAGCCAATCTTTATAAATTGAGGGATGAAATAACCTTGGTGTTATGTGTAGTACCCTCACTATATGGATATGGATCAAAAATATATGAAAGAAGTCTGTTAAGGCAGTACTTTTTAAGGAAGCTGCCTTTAAGCCATTTTACACCTTTGTTGTTAGGGGAATGTACTGTTTCCCTCTCTTTTTTAAGAACAAACAATAATATTTCCTACAAATCTTGTGACCAAGAATCTTAATATTCCTACTTTATTTGTTTTGCTCAGAGCAAACACAACAACTGGTAAAGTCTTGTGTTTGAAATTATAAGATAGATACTTTAAATGGAAAGATGGCATTGGTCAGGAGTAGGATATTATAGGGCCATTTGTTTATTTTTAGAGAATTAGAGATATTTTAGAGAATGTCGTGACTTATTAATTTGTGAATATGATAGTATTAATAGTAGGACAGGCGTTCTCTTTGAGTATGTTGGATCACTTCTGTGAGAGATGCTATAAGCGGCTAATAGCCTAACTTTAAAGCTAGCCATCTTTTCAAATATAATTAATATTTCTCTGTGTTATTCTTAATGCTCCATTAACTAGTGCAGAGTAAGTGGTCCTACTGCCAAAAGCCTTTTTCATTAAATGGAAAATACATTTACTCACTCTGTGAATTAATTAAAGCCATATGGAATTTAGAGCAGAAAATTCTGACTTACACATTTTGTTTTAGAGAGATTTAGAAAATATAGAGCCATTTGTGCCCAACAGGACTCCCATATGCTTTCATATCTTAAAACAAAAATACAGAAACAAACGTTTCAACTTTTTCTCAACTATCACAATTTTCATGTGTATGATTACAGCAAGATTCCAAGTTGTATGTGATTAATAGCAATGAGATACATTGAACATCAAAACCTTTGGAAGGAGGAGGATTCTTTGATGGGTTTTCTCCTGATTCCATAAATCTCTAATATGTTAGAAGTTTGAATGTGGGAACGGGGGCTGGCTTCATGGTTAGTTTAGATGATGGATGGTTATATTTCTGGCCTGAAAGAAATTGTGTGACTGCCCAATTCAATAGCTATGCAGGGCCAGATATGGTGCCCACTCTGGGAATCCAAGGAAACAGAAATCTATACTAAGTCTTTATCCACTAGAGGTACACAGGTGTGCAGTAGGGAGGCCCACACATGACCGATTGATTACTCCAGAATTTGCATGAAGCTGTGACTGTGTGGCTTAGGCAATGGAAAACATTGAGGACTTGTGTCTTCTGCATATTTGTCCTTGCTCCTTAGCTCAGTAACTATTTATCAAACACCTACCATGGGCCAAGCAAACAGAGTAGGTGAGATGCCCTAACACATAATAATGTGACATATAGTGAGATGGCTCTGGCCCTCTCTCACTGCTTGTTCAAGGACGGCCACCTCCAAGGATTGATGTTCATTTATGAACATCTTTTGAGGGAATTTGCTTATTTTCGTCATGTATCTCCAAAGGTACCATTCCCCATCTAATACAAAACATTTAAAACCCCCTTCATATCTTCTCCAAGGCCTAGGATATCAGTTCTCAAACTTGAGCATGTATCAGGATCACTTGTTAAAACAGATTGCTAAGCCCTAGCTTCAGAGTTTCCAATTCAGTTGGTCTGGGGTGCGACCCAAGAATTTACATTTTTAACAAGTTCCCAGGTGATGATAATGTTGATCTTGGAACCACACTTTTAGAACCCCTGGGCCATGACACAGCCATCCCCAAGCAGTCAGAATCCCCATTGTTCTTACCTAAATACTACTCCAGGCTCTCTCAGCTCTTCTGTAGTGAAGACATCTCCCAAGTTTTTCACCACCCAAAATGCCCCACTTAAAGATGAAAAGAGAAGAATCACTGGAAGGAGAAAGCCCTCTATCATAATTTCATCACTAGTTGAAGTAATTGTACCTCCATCTTAATGATAGACAATTTATTGAACACTTGCTATGTGCTAGAACTCTGAATAACAAGTTAACATATACTGAATAGTTATCTGTGTGTTAAGCACTAGTAATAGTAATTTAAATATATTATTTCATTTGATCCTCACTATGACTTGTTTTATAGGTAAGGAAACTAAGGTATAGAGATGCTATAATTATCCCAGAGACATGTGACATATAGCTAGTAAACAGTGGAGCCAAAAATATAAAACCAAGAAAATGTAAATTTTTAACCATTAAGATATATTACCTTTCAACATGTCTCTTGTATCTTTGTCTGTCTGTCTATATATCTATCTACCTAAATTTCACTTAATGTTCACAAAAACCTTAAAAAGTAGGCACTATTAGTCCCATTTGTGGCAAATGAAGCTCAGAGGCATTAATAACTTGCCCACAAGGTCAGGGATAAATGAGAACGTAGCCTGGCTGACTCCTGATCACTTGCTTCTGGCATATAGTGGGTTATACTTGCCTTAGTAGGCAGGAATGGCTATTGTCCTCCCAATGCTCATTGTGTGTCCTTGACCTGGTTAGGGCTCCTCCCCAGAGTGGATGAAATGAACGGGGAAAGATGAGTATGGAGCCACTAGGGTTCATACCATCTGAATGACAATGTACTCTTGTCAAAGGATTAGAACAGTTCCTCAAACAGACAGATGGTTGGCCAAAATTTCCCCAAGTGCCAAGAATTTGGCAGCAGTTGTTGGGTGAGGGGCCATTTTGTCTTGGGATTTTGGTGCTAAAGTCTAAAATGATTGCTCTGCGGGGACTAACTGGCCCACACTTGGGCCCATCAAGATGCAGGGAATTCCTGAGACCCCAGATTGTAACTTATAGCAAAATTAATTCCCCCTCATGCAGACTAAAGAACTCATTCCCCTAGCTGCTAAAAAAAGTTAATGACTGACAGATCACAGCTGAGTCCCCCTCCAGAAGTTGTTCTTGGCCGAGGAGAATCACTTCATCCAAGGTTATGTTTCCTTGGGTAGCAAGGGGACATCCACTATCCAGTGAATGGTTGATGCAGGGGCATAAAGATATTCCTAGCTGCAATTCAAGATATCTCTGCAAAGCCATCCCAGCTCCAGAGATCCTAGGGTGACCACCCTGGGATCCTCTTGTGACTGAGGCCCAACTTCTTCCACCCAGCCTGATTCCTTCCCTTCCCTCACAGATGTTGATTCCAAGACCATGTCCCAATAGACTTCCTATGTGCTAATCCGCATCTCAGAATCTGCTTTTCAGACTTTCCCTAATACCTGAGACACCAGTTTTTAGGGGAAATGCTAGAGGGTACTGTCACCTCCCATAATTACTTTTCTTTCCCTCACCTACTTAATGACTCATAGAGAGGGTCCGGAGAAATGGTATCAAAGATGATGGACAAAATAAAGCTGACTGAGATCACAGCCAGCATACTAGATTTACTCAGAAGCTCCAGTAGTTTAAATACATTTGTCAGAGATGCAGCCACAATATCTGAGAGAGTGGAGTAAAGCTGACTTGTGCTATAATGAACACTTCTCATTTTAATTTGTGGGAAAGTTTGTTTGTATTGAAAGAAATTCTTTAAAACTCTCTACTCCAGCGTCTGGTTGTTTTTTCTTTCTCTCTCTCCCCTCCCTGCCTTTCTCCCTTCCTTCCTTCTTTCTTTTCTCACTTGTTTACTTGCCTGCTCACTTGCTCTCTTGCTTTTGTCAGAGCTTCTGCCTTCACCAGAACTTTTAGCTAATAAAAATGTGTTTGCCAAGCTGACTCCCAGAAGTCGGATGCAACATTATTGAATTCTAAATTTTATATAACATGGGCTGTAATCAAGGTGGGGATCCTTACAGAAAAGTTATTAGCTTTGGGGATAGAAAGCTCAACAGAAGCATAATAATTAAATTGGCTCCCTGTTTTTATTTTATTGAGAACACTAAGCTATATTGATCTTCTTTCCAACCAGATGGTGATTCATGCAGCCCCTTGCAGATATTTTCTGAAGTGCTAATAGTAAAAGAAATAAACTTGACAATTCTGCTCCAATGCACTAAGAGATATTAGAAAATCCCAACACTTAGAACTTCAAAGTGTCTGGCTTGGGGTTCTAAATGCCTTCAAGTGGGAGGACTCAACTGGGAGATGCTAGTTCTTTATCTGGTGGTTCTCCCAACATGGAGAAAATCTAAGAAGAGAACAAGATGAGTATAGAGGGTCAGTTTTGCAAGATGAAAACGTTCCAGAGATCTATTTTGCAATAATGTAAATATAGTTAACCCTACTAAACTGTACACTTAAAATGGTCTCAAGGATAACTTTCATATTTTGTTTTACACCAAAATTAAAAATAAAATATTTTTTAAAATATATAAACAACAGAAGTGTATTGCTCACAGTTTTGGAGGCTGGGAAGTCCACAAATCAAGGTACCACCAGTCCTCTGGTGAGAACTCACTCTCTGCTTCAAAGAGGGCATCATCTAGCTGTGTCTTCACATAGTGGAAGGGAAATACTAAAATAAATTTTTTAAAAACAGTGAGAAGCCGGGAGCAGTGGCTCACGCCTGCAATCCCAGAACTTTGGGAGGTTGAGGTGGGCAGATTGCTTGAGGCTAGGAGTTCAAGACCAGCCTGGGCAACATGGTGAAATCCCATCTCTACCAAACACACAAAAAATTAGCTGGGTGTCGTGGCGCATGCCTATAGTCCCAGCTACTTGGGAGGCTGAAGTGGGAGGATCACCTGAGCCCAGGATGTCAAGGCTGCAGTGGCTGAGATTACACCACTGCGTTCCATCCTGGGTGATAGGAGTGAGACCCTGTCACGGGAAAACAAACAAACAAACAAACAAAACTCAGGGGCAGGCATAATATAGTAAATGACCTACTTAATGCTTTTGCTTGCAGCTCAGACCAGATCTTAGCAGGAGTCCTGTATAGAAGCCTCTGAGTTCTGAATAACTCTCTACTTTCTCTAGATGTTTCTCCTAGACCCACTCTTCTGCCCAATTTTCTTATCTTCTAAACTTGATTCACAAGCCTGTACCTCAACTGTTCTTGTTCAGTTTTCATCTCCCAGGACCACCTTCTCCCTCTGCACACTATTGAATGTGTCCCCTCAATATTGAATGGCCCCCTCATGATCAGACATTTACTTTGCATTGGATCTCCTTATAGGGGTGTCCATTTGTATACTGAGCCAGGAGCTACCAGCAGCTCATGCTTCGTGGTTTCCAGCCTCCTGATCTTTCAGAAGGGGGTTTTCTGCCTGAAATGTCCCACCCCCACACTCAGGAAGTTAGAAACACCCTCTATTTTGCTCACACATCCCCATTTGTCCCCGACCGTGTTGTCTTATAATTGTCTATTTATATTTTATCTGCTTACATTTCTCTTTCTGCAGCCAATATGAGACTGTGAGCAATTTGAGGGCTATAATTGCTGTATAGCTGACTAGAAAGCTATTTTATTTTCGTTTCTATGATAAGATAGATGGCTTCTTTTTAATTTCACAGATTTTGACAATCCTGATAAAAGTGAGTTGATTCTGAGAATGAATTTGGCTAGAGAAAGGAATATTTCATTATTGAGCACATAGGAATTGTAGAAGACATTGTTCTGATTGTATATTTCATAAAAGTATAAAACTTATTAGATAATTGCCATAATATAATTTTATTGATTGTCTCCAAGAGAAAAAAAAGTACAATAGTCTTTCGGTATTTATCTACTATGGAATATTGTTTTTTAAAAAAATAAAGGTCGGCCAGGCATGGTGACTCACGCCTGTAATCTCAGCACTTTGGGAGGCTGAGGCAGGTGGATCACGAGGTCAGGAAATCGAGACCATCCCGGTTAACACGTTGAAATCCCGTCTCTACTAAAAATACAAAAAAGTTAGCCAGGCGTGGTGGTGGGCGCCTGTAGTCCCAGCTACTCAGGAGGCTGAGGCAGGAGAATGGCGCGAACCCGGGAGGCGGAGCTTGCAGTGAGCCGAGATAGCGCCACTGCACTCCAGCCTGGGCGACAGAGCGAGACTCTGTCTCAAAATAATAATAAGAGTAATAAATAAATGAATAAATAAATAAAAGTCTTAGTGTTAGTGTAAATAAATGGGCTGTGGCATAAAATTATTTCTTTTCCTGTCGACATGCTTTATTCAGCCTTTCTTAAATCTATGTCACTCTTACTAAATTTACATCTCAAAAAAAAATCTATTTGCTGTTACCTTCTTTTAGCTAATTATTGACATGAAAGCTATTAATTCCAAAGAGATCTGGAGCCTAGGATTTCTAAAAATAGAGAATGAACTAGATAGAATGCAGAATTTGTTTTTTATTTTTTAATCAAAGTTATATTTTTATGTGTAAAGTTATAATGCCAATATTATGCGCATATAATGTTTTTACAAATTTATATAAAACCAGATGGCCACCATATCATTTACCGCTTCCAGTGGAAACCACTTTCTCCTCTTATAGCTGATTTATTTTTATTTAACTATTCTGTTTCTCCAAATAATATATTTGTTTCAATAATTGCTACTTCTTGATATTTTATCTTAGGCATTATTAATTGACTTCCCACAGTGGCAAATGAGCAGTCACCATTCTGCCCTTTTCTCAATATTCTTATATCTTAATTCTAGTTAGACTATTATTGTTTACCTTATTATGGCTATGTAAATACTACTTATGGGTGAGTTTGTAGTAAAATATGATTACTTTTCCTTTCATAAATTTTTTATCTTCTTGTGATTGATAATTGCCTTATTTATTGCATAGGAATGCTAGTTTTCCACATACTTAGCATTAAACATTACTTAATTTCCATGCATTCTGGCAACTGCCTGAATCTCTTCTCAAGAGCCTCAGTCACATCAGGTGCTCTGTGATATCCATTTTTCTTGTAAAATCTCTCCCAGTACTTTCTGATAAGTGCTACTCTGGATGAGCTGCCTCTGTGCCTGCTGCACTACTGGCCTGCTGAAGAATATCTTTCCCTCACTACTATGCTAGCTTTCCTGAGTCCTGTATTAGGGGTCTTCTTCACTGTAAAGCATACTTTGCATAGCTTCCTAATAAAGATTATAAAATGGTAGATAAGTTTGGGAGACCTTTTTGTCTCCCCAGTTGACTGATAGTTTGGTTGCATGTAGAATTCTAGGTTGTAAAATCATTTTTAAAGTGTTTTTTAAATTGACAAATGACACTGTATGTTTTTGTGTACAACAAGATGTTTTGAAGTATATATACACTGTGAGATGGTTAACTTCAGCTAATGAACAAATGCACTACTTCACTTAGATATCTATTTTGTGGTAAGATCACATAACATCCATTTTTTACATTTTTAAGGCTGTAATATGTCATTCTTAACTATAATCACCTTGCTGTATAATAGCACTCTTGAAATTTACTTATCCTATCTAACTATAATTATGTGTCCTTTGATCAAGATTTTATCATCCTTCCCTTTCCAATCATCCCAGCCTCTGGTAACCACCCTTTCTACTATCTAGTTCTGAGGTTGAATTTTTTTAGATTCCACATATGTGTGGGATCATGTGGTATTTGTTATTCTGTGCCTGGCTTTTTTCATTTAACATGTTCTTCAAGCTTACTCATGTTGCTGCAAATGACAGGATTTCATTCTTTTTAACGGCTGCACATTATTCCACTATGTATATATAGCACGTTTTCCTTGTCCATTCATCCACGGATGAACACAGGTTGATTCCACATCTTGGATATTGTGATAGAGCTGCAATAAACATGAGAATGGAGATATCTCTTTGATATTACTGATTTCATTTCCTTTGGCTATATACCCAGTAGTGGGATAGCTGAATCATATGGTAGCTTTATTTTTAATTTTTTGAGAAACCTCCATGCTGTTTTCCATAATGGCTGTAATAATTTACATTCTCAACAGCGTATATTTGTTTGGGTTCTTTATATATTTTAAATATTAATCCCTTATCAGATATATAGTTTGCAAATATTTTCTCCCATTCTGTAGGTTGTATCTTCACTCTGTTGATTATTTCCTTTGCTGTGCAAATCTGGTGTTTCTTTGTTGATTTTTTTTGCTGCAACTAGGATGTTGATGTCCCCTACTACTTTTGTATTGCAGTCTTATCTCTCCCTTGATATCTATTATTTGCTTTATATATTTAAGTGGTTCAATATTTGATGCATATATAATTGCAATTGTTATATCCTCCCGCTGAATCAACCCCTTTCTCATTATATCATGACATTTTTGGTCTCTTTTTAAATTTTTGACTTGAAAGTCTATTTTATCTGCTATAAGTATAATTAATTCTGCTCTCTTTTGGTTTCTGCTGGCATGGTGTATCTTTTTCCATCCCTTCACTTTCAGTCTGTCTTTTCTTACAGGTGAAGTGAGTCTTCT
This sequence comes from Hylobates moloch, assembly GCF_009828535.3. Classification (NCBI taxonomy): domain Eukaryota; kingdom Metazoa; phylum Chordata; class Mammalia; order Primates; family Hylobatidae; genus Hylobates; species Hylobates moloch. The sequence goes on along the minus strand of NW_026652282.1, from coordinate 11,861,468 downwards.
GTAGGCGGCACATAGCTAGGTCTTTTTTTTTTTTTAAAACCATTTGGCCACTCTGTGTCTTTTAATTGGAGAAATTAACCCATTTACATTCAAGGTAATTACTGATAGGTAAGATCTTACTATTGCCATTTTGTTACTTGTTCTCTAGTTGTTTTCTAGATCCTTTCTTCCTTTCTTCCTCTATTACCATCTTCTTTTGTGGTTAAGTGATTTTTCTCTAGTAGTATATTTTGATTCCTTGATTTTTATTTTTAGTGTATCTCTCACAGGTTTTGTTTTGTGGCTACCTAAATTAGGCCTACATAAAACATCCTATAAGAGCTTATTTTAAACTGATAACCACCTAACTGGTCACAAACAAACAAACAAACAAAAAACTCTATACTTTAACTCTACTTCCCATTACTATATTTTGAATTTTTGATGTCACAATTTACATATTTTATTGCCTTTCCTTTAACAAATTATTATAGTTATTATTTTTAATAGTTTTTTTATCTTCATACTAAAAATATAAGTGATTTATAACCACTGGTATATTATTAGAGTATTCTGAGTTTGACTGTGTACTTACTTTTACCAATGAGTTTTATACCTTTAGCTGTTTTAATGTTACTCATTAATATCCTTTTCTTTGAATTTGAAGAACTCCCGTTATTTCTTGTAAAACTGGTCTAGTGGTAATGAATTCTCTCAGCTTTTTTCATCAAGGAAAGTTGTTATCTTTCCTTCATTTTGGAAGGATAGCTTTGCTGGGTACAGTTTCCTTGGTTGACAATTTCTTTCCTATAGCACTTTGAATATATCATCCCACTCCCTCCTTGCCTATAAGCTTCTGCTGAGAAGGCTGTTGCTAGGTATGTTAGAATTCCCTTATATGTTACTTGCTTCTTTTTTCTTTCTGCTTTCCGAATCCTTCCTTTGTCTTGACTTTTCACCATTTGATTATAATATGTTCTGTAGTACTTTTATTTGGATTGAAGCTGATTGATGACTTTTGACCTTCCTGTACCTGGATATTTATATATTTCTCCAGGTTTGAAATTTTTTTTGCTATTATTTCTTTAAATATGCTTCCTGCCCCTTTGTTATTCTCTACCCTCTTTTGAATTCCAATGACCTGAATATTTGTTCTTCTGATGCTGTCTCACAAATCACATAAGCTTTCTTTGTTCCTTTCTATTCTTTTTGCTATTTTCTTTTCTGACTATAGGTTTTCAAATAGCCTGTCTTCTAGTACACTGATTCTTTCTTCTGCTCATTCAATTCTGCATTGACAGTCTCTATTGCATTTTTCATTTTGTTCATTGTATTTTTCACCTTCAGGACTTCTGGGGTTTTTATTATTTCAATCTCTCTGTTAAATGTCTCTAATAAAATTCTGAATTGTTTCTCTGTATTTTCTTGAAGTTCGCTGAGCTTTTTAAAAACAGCTATTTTGAATTATTTGTTTGGGAGATCATTCATTTCCATCTCTTTGGGGACAATCACTGGCATCTTATTTTGTCTGCTTGCTGAGGTTATATTTCCCTGAGTATTCTTGTTTCTTTCACTCATGCACTGATGTCCGTATCTTAAAAGATTCATTATTTATTTTAGTTTTCACAGTTTGGCTTTGTGACCATCTTTCTACATTAGGTACGTCCAGAAATTCTGAGCAGACTGACTATTGGTCCCTAGGCCCATGACAGCTGCAGTTGTTTCAGCACCAGAGAGTGCCTTAAGCCCAGGTTCACTGAAAGTCACATGAGGACTCTGAAGCTGGCATAATGCCTTACCTGAAACTGCTGAGGGAAGACTCAAGGAGGATACCTGGGATACTGGTAAAAGCTGTCTAGGGGCTTGAGCCCAAGAGCCTCATGGACCATGCCTCCTGCTGTATGGCACTGCTGAGTGGCCTCTCTAGTATGGTGCTTGTTCTGGCCATAATGAAGAGCAACCAGAGTCCTGCACTGGCCACTGTGAACCCCACCCCTATTCTTTGTATCTAGCTGACCTCAGATAGCTTAGTCATGCTGGCACTCACAGTACTTTCTGTGGAATGAAACAGAAGTGAGCCTCCTGCATATAGTCTCAGAATGTTGGGGAAGCCAAATGTCCACCTTCAACTCACTTTTTCCACTACTGAAATCATGAGTCCAGGGGAATTCTCCATGTGTAACGCTGTGCTTGCTTGGGGGAAGGACATCATAGTCAAACAATCATTCTCCTTACCATCTGATCATGGTTCTTCTCAGTTCTGCAGTTCAAGGGACCATCACAGTCTCACTCCTAAGTTCTGAGATATTTCTGGTGGTAATCTTGCTTCTGGATAATCTTGCTAGTTGTGATTCTGTGGAGGAGAGTGAGTCCAGATAACACCTACTCTGCCATTTTGCTGATGTCACTCCTTGGAAATCACTTTTAAAGCATTATTCCATTGTCTTCTAGCTTACAGTAATGCTATTGAGAAGTGTTAAATTATTTTAATTCCTGATTATTAGTATGTAACATGCTCATTCTCTTTCCCTCTCTCCCTCCCTCTCTCCCTTCCTCCATCAATTTGTATTTATATATAGGATCTTTTTATACCCGTAATCCTGAATTTCTTGTTCAAGAGTCCTCGTATGCTTATTTAAATCTATTTTCCTATTTGCTCTGTGAGAGTTTTTTTTCCAATTTGGAAACACATATCCTATGATTCTGAACACTTTCTTGAATTATTTTATTGATGATTTTTGCCTCTCTGTTCTTTTCTGTCTTTTTACAACTCCTATAATTTGGATTCTGGACCTGCTGGGCTGGTCCTTTAGTGTTCTTTGCTGTCTTATTTTTAAATCTCTTTTTAAAAAAATTACTTCCTGGAAGAGTTCTTGAAATCTATCCTTCAATACAGTTATTGAGGTTTTCATTCATGTTATAATTTTTTTAATTTTTAAGGGTGCATTTGTCTTCTGAATGTTCCTTTTTATAATATCATGCTCTCCTTTTATGTTTGTAGTATCTTCTTTGATGATATTAGTGATAGATTTTAAGGGTTTTTTGTACTATCCCTGCATAGTCTATAATCTCTATAATCTCTAACTTGCTTTTCTTTTTTTTTTTTACCTTGTTTACATCTACTTTATTTTTTATTTTATATATATATATATTTCATTATACTTTAAGTTCTAGGGTACATGTGTACAATGTGCAGGTTTGTTACATATGTATACATGTGCCATGTTGGTGTGCTGCACCCATTAACTCATCGTTTACATTAGGTATATCTCCTAATGCTATCCCTCCTCCCTCCTCCCACCCCACAACAGGCCCCGGTGTGTGATGTTCTCCTTCCTGTGTCCAAGTGTTCTCATTGTTCAATTCCCACCTATGAGTAAGAACATGCGGTGTTTGGTTTTTTGCCCTTGCGATAGTTTGCTGAGAATAATGATTTCCAGCTTCATCCATGTCCCTACAAAGGACATGAACTCATCATTTTTTATGGCTGCATGGTATTCCATGGTGTATATGTGCCACATTTTCTTAATCCAGTCTAACTTGCTTTTCTTCTGGTAGGTTGTTTTTGGTATCAATATTGTTTATTATATGCTTTCCTCAGATACCTGGTTATACTTGGTGTCTGCTTATATTTAAGAATGTGGGATTAAATATATAATTGGAAGCTCTGTCCAATCAGAGTCTCTCATCCCCCTGGATGAATTATTAATTCAGGCATGAGCATATTATTCTGAGCCAGATTAATCAGTATCCTCCTTAGATGATGGGAAAAACTACTTCTCATTCCTGAGATGATTACTAAGCTAACAGAACATGAGTCTCAACTTTCTGGTGTCATCTTGGCCTACACATGTAAAGAGCTTTCAAGAGATTGAGAAATATACAGAATACAGATGACAACACTTGAAGTCCTGGATTTCATGAAATACAACCCTAACTTCTTCATAACCTCACCTACTGTACCTTCTGTTTATTTAGGGGTTTATCTTCTTAAATTATTTTGAGTTGAGTTCTTGTGACTTTTAACTGAAAGATTTTTGACAGATACAACATATTCCACAACATTTCTGTGCCGTCCTAAAAATAATGTAATTTATGCCACCTACAATTGCAAAAGGTCATCAACTATTCATCATTTTCACTTCAGCTTTCTCCTAAAGGCTCATATACCCTGTGAGTTCCAGTGTGTCATCCAGTGTCCGATATAGCAACAGTGAGAATGCATGATATGGAAACAGACACAAAAATATCATCTGCAAGTAACAGTGATAAATTCACATTTTCTTTGAGGGCCATCTCCTTTTCCTCAAAGATCTCATTCAGTTCTGGGCTATTTCAATGGGGAGAAATTGTGCCAAAAATTGTTCTCCAATTTTTTATTTTTTCACTCTGGCTGATTTACTCTTGAGAGTGTATATGTTAATGCCCGTTTCTTAGAATTTTACTGTATTTAGTTTGTTTGTAATAACAGTGTGAACATCCCTTATTCATAATGTTCTTATTTCCCAGATGCAACTATTCTTGATATTGAGTATATTTACATAACCACTTTAAAACTTACATTTCTTACACAGTTTCCAGTTACTCTTTTAGCAGGTGGGAAATAACTTCTCAATTTGAGAGGCATGTCTATTATTTAGAAAATTCTGGTTTAGATTCCTCTACAATAAATGAGAATTTTAAATACCATAATGATTTTCACTTTTTTTCTTGAGCCATGTCTGAATGTAAAATATTCTTTAGCTTTCCAGTGCTTCTAAAGATGGCTTTCTCTTAAACTTCACATTCCTGCAAAATCAGGTTGCTTTGTAAAGCAGCTGAAAGTCTATGTCTCACACTCTGTATCCCCACAGGGTTTGATGTATTTTCTGTATCCATAAAAAGGGGCTGCAGAATAATGACTAATTTTACTTGGAAACAGTTTTGCCCATCAAAAATACTTTTAAAGATTTGTGTAATCAATATGCCTGATTTTGAAAACGTAAAAATGGTGTTTATCATATTTATTAGCCAGCAACCTCACACATGAGCTTCTGGGCATGCTTACAAAATCCTAAAGCTGGAGAAAAAGAGACCATCATTCACTGAGGTGCACATTCTCCAGTAAGTGTCATAAAAGCAAGAAATATGCTCTTATTTCAAAGCCAATAAATAAGGCTTTGGAAATAGGGCCAGAATTTTAAAATAAGGGATGAGCATCACCAAAAAGAGGCAAAGCATTTGGAGGCCGCAGAGGGAAGAACCAGACATCCTCCAAACATCACCTTCTGATGGCTAAGACCCCAAGAGGATTTTTCAATCCCTGACTGCCTTCCCTCCTATTCCCCTCTTTTATTTCTATAGGATCGATGACCTTATTCCACCTCTTTTCTTTTTTTTTACCTTTTATCACATTTTCCATTTTGAAGATTTCTTTTATTTATACTCTCCCAAAATACAGCTCTGTGGTAAACATATTTTGATTATTATTTTTTTCCTTGAGTTTGGTGTGATTTAAAAATATCTATTAATTTTTAGTCATTTTATCTAGAGGCAAGCCCAGAATGCATCCTAATTTAAGGACAACTTGCTAATATCACTACAGGGAAACAGATAAAAAATGATACATGGGCACATACATAGATTTAAATATTGAGACAAACCCCAGTCTAAATACTTCCATTACCTCTTCTCTCAAGGATCCTAGAAAGTACTTACCTCCATCCTCTACATATCCAGAAGATACAACAATAAGCCATTTCTTTAAAACCCTCACTTTCTTCTTCTTCCTTCAGGTAGTGTAAAGATTGTTATAGAATGTGATCTATAAAGCAATGTGATATTTTCTATCTTTAGGAGATGAAATGTCCATGCAATCTGGTTGTGCAAAAGAAACAGATCTATCTATACCCATGTCATTGTCCTAATTTTTCCTAATGGCCTAAAGGCAGAGGGTTGCTGGTTACTCTGGTCATAAGGCTGCAATTCTAAAAATGTGTTTTTTCTGAAATAACAGTGTGGTGGATAATAAAAGTGATAGCCTTGGAATCAAGAGCTGATGCTTCTAGATGTGTAAAATATAGACGGTTAGATTAGATCATGTTAAGGTCTTTTCCAGCTGTAAAACATTTTATGTTGTATGTCAGTATGACTATATCCTTTTGGAAGCACTTTCTCTCCTACTGTTCTTTTTGTTTTCCAAAAACTATCTTATTTTGTGAAAGACCTTTGTGAAACTCTCACATTGTAGAATATGGTAAGTCTATCCCCTTCCATCCCTCCATTATACCTCTCTCCTTCTAAGGACAGTGGGAACATTAAATCAACTAAATCCTGTAATTCTAAGCTCTCTTGACTTAATATGATTACATGGGGTTAAGAACTCTGAACAGCTATACAGACACTCTCTCATCTTGTTTTTCCAAGAGGATTTTGTTCTTGACCTTCAAGAGTTGAAATAACTCAACAATAAAATATTGAGGATTTTGTAGTAACTGTTTCTCTATACCACAAACAGTTTTCCTTGGCACAGCGCTTTCATCAGAGAAATTTCCAATGTAATGGTGAGCATCCTCACAGATAAGAATTTTGACGTTCACTCTGGGACAGTGTATGGGGAGACATGAGTTGGATTTATGCTTCAATATTATTAGATAAGCTTCTGCCAAACATTTTTTTCTTGAGGTTAGAACCATTCTAACACAGGCACTTGAGTTTTATTCATCTCTGAAGTCACTTCCATAACTGGTTTATTGAGAAGAAGAGTATAAATAGGACTCGATTTATTCTTTCTCCCATCACTACTTTCAACCATGTGCTGTCAAATCTCTCTTCCCTGGCAAATAGTGAATAACTTAATGGATATCCTGAAAGATGCCATTAACTTCTGGTAGCTTTCAGTTACTTCAAGAGCAGTCCAGGTTAAAGCTTTAATCTCAGATTCGATTTATAACTTACCTTGTCACTGCCCCCAAAACAAGCTTAAACTGAGACAACTTAAGCTATTGGAGAGGAGCTTAATCAGCTGTGAGACGTGGTTTTTTAAAATTCCACTTCTAGGACTACTGACAGAGGCATAGAGGAGAAATAGGGGAAAAAACAAGTGCCTCTTTATTTAAAGTGGTTATTTTCATCCCCTTTGGCTATCATAGTGTTGCTGGCTAACGCTGTCTCATTGTTGATACCCATATGGCAGCCATCCAAATGAGCCAAATGCTGGATTTCTGGTGGAGTGAGGGTTTGAGGGTATAAGCTTTTGGAGATGGGGTACTTCAGGGTTTTTTTCTTCTGTCCACAACTCTGAAGAGGCTGAGAGTTTCAGTAATAGCCCTTTCTAACTTCTCCTCAGCTGCTAGAGTTTTTGTTCTTGGAGATACCTGGAATGATGGGAAGCTATCTTGGGTAGCATTGCATCAGGGTGAATCAAATCCATTTGCTGTACTATTATGGTTCTCCACAAGCAAGCTCTTAAATAAGAAATGCCAGAAAAGGAGTACGGAAGACCGACAGTGAAGGGAAGACAGCTTTAATAGTGAATTAGCAATCAAGTTACCCTTAGGGAAGTTAGACATCAATTTACTGGGAATCTACAAAAGCCAGTATAGAATGTGAGTCTTAGAATTATCCAGCCCAAGGGGTAAGAGAACTGAATATTATATAGAAATCTCTGTCAGTCATTGGTTTAGGGTTACTCTCAGGGATGTAAATTTCCCAGCATTTCTGGCTTGCATCAGCATGGGCAAGTTGGACTCCCATGGCAATAGAAAGCTGTTGTTCAAAAAGACACAGATGCTCAAAGTTGGAAGGCCCATCAGTTGAGCCAATCTTCAAATCCCACAATCAAGGGTGTACAGTTTCCAGGGCCACTCTGTTTCAGGCTGTAGATCTGAGTAGCTGCAGAGTGGCTGGAGTAGCTCTGTAACACAGGCCTCACTCCCCAGCTCAGGGACAGTAGCTATGTGGCCACATTTTCCTCATGGCAGGCATTAGAGATTCCCAGAGGGGTGGAGGGAAGCACTAAAGATCTCTTAAGGTTTAGCCTTTGAACTAATTCTCTGTCACTTCTGCCTACTCATCATTGGCCAAATCCAACATCAATAAGGAGATGAGGAGAATACTATTTCTCCTACAGAAATAGGGTAGGTGGCAGGGGAGGTGAATATTTGCTAAACAATAATCTAATCTACCACACATGGTCTCTGAGCATGAAAAAATTTAAGAGTACCAAAATGAGTAGTAACAAATGTCCATAGAGAACACAAAAGTAGCTATTGCATTTGGTGGTTAAAGATGCCATTGATACCTTCAAGAGCATATTTTTACCAGAATAGAAAAGATCAAAATAAGATTTTTGGTAGCTATTAGAAAAATTTAAATAGTATTCATTTATTTATAATGAATACTTATATTACATGTCTTATAATAACTAATGTATTAGTTATAGTAAAATGTTAAAAAGTAATAACTGAGACAGCTGATTTCTGCACCTCTTTCTAAAAGCTTAGCAAAGAGAAAAATGAGACAATTGGACAAGAGTCAGAGGAAAGAGTCAGTGAATGGCACAGAAAATATATGTTAACCTTTGATAGGAGAAAAGAAAAAACATTATGAAGAAAAAAAGAGGGGATTAATTGCAAAAGCAAATGTCCCAAGGAGGTTAGAATTCATTCTGGCAAAGAGATTTCTGAGGCTAAAAAGAAGAGAATGACAAATGAGGCAAGCAGTGTCAAAGAAGTACATTTCTAAGGCCTTTTTGACAGAGTTATGAGCTAATTATTCATTAAGATGCTGAAATTTATTTGGTGCTCCTTGTGTGCCAGGCACTGTGCTAAGTGCTGTGAGGTGCCCTATTTCCTTATCCCCATGTTATTATACAATGAGGGAACTTGTCTCCAGCTACACAGTTGCTATGTGCAGATGTGCAGGGAGTCAGGAATCAAACCCAGACCTCAGCTCCCATATTGTTCCCACCATGTTAACAGTCAGAAATCTACCGTTTTACATTAAAGACACAAGGGCTTCATGGAGAAATTACTTATTCTAGGGCTACAGCAGGGAAGACAGGATGAGACAAAATGAGCCTGGAGCATTGTATAGTTCCAGAAAGCAAGGAAGTATTCAGAAAACAAAAGGATAAGGATATGACAAAGAAACACAGGAGCCAACCTGAACATGCTCCCAGTGACCAAAACTGGAAAAATTTGAGTAAGAAAATAAAGTAGTATTGGATTATAACCCAAACTATAAAATAAATAGTCATACATCCATATCGATGTAATATTTAGATATCTCCTTCCAGGAAGTGGAGTTTAATTCCCCTCTATCCCTAGTGTGAAGTAGTTTTAGCGAATCAAAGTAGTAACTTTATAGTGGAGAAAACCTGGCAGACAGCACCCTATCCACATTATTAAGGTTAACATTACCAATGATAAGTCATGTAGATATCATGTATCCCCTGATGTGATGTGATGTGGTGTGAAAGCTACTTTCCCTGTGGTTTTCTTTCTCTAAAATCTATATCTCCACTACAAATCATGAGAAAACATCAGACAAACCCAAATTGAGGACGATTTTACATAATACCTGACCAGTTGTCTTCAAAACTAACAAGATCAGGGAAAGTCTGAGAAAATGTCACAGACCAGAAATCCTATGAAACATGAAAACTAAATGCAATATGATAAAATGAATGGGATTCTGGAATACAAAAAGAGCTTTAGTGAAAAAACTGGTGAAATCCAAATAAAGTCTGCAGTTTAGTTAATAGTTTAAAAAAAAGTGAAGGGGGTGCAATCTGAAGAAAAACGAAATGTAGGCATAGAATACTGTGTTATTGTTTATTACTCATCATTATAACAGCAATGATACTTTGATGAAGTATTCCATTCTTCTTCAAACTCTTTCCCATATGTCACAGTGCCCCCAGATGTAAAGTAGCACAGATTTTATTGTCCTTATTTTACCATATCATTCAATACTCGCAGTCTGCTGGGCACAGTCCATAATAGATTAGGTATAGTATCATATAACTCAAATAATCCCTACAATAACTCTATGAGGTAGTTACTATTTTATCCCCTTTTCTAGAGGAGGATACTGAGGCACAGAGAGGTTAATTGATTTGCCCAAGTTAGCATAGCTAATATGCAGAAAAACCTGCCTATGAGCAGAGGTGGTTGGCTTTATGTCTTGCACATAACTGCTAAGGTACAGTGAATTAAGTATTTGGGTTCAGAAAGGTTAAGTGATTGGCTCAAAGCCATAAAGTTGGTTGGTTCAGAACTGAGACTAGAACTGAGGGCTCCTGGTTCCCAGCCCAGTGTTTTCCCTCTATTTCCAGGTACCACCATCCACATATTTTTTTTTTCTTTTTCCAAAGCACAGTGAAATTCTTGGAATTTCAGAAGCCAATCTGAACATGTTCCCAGTGGCCAAAGCATAAACAACTTGAGCAACAAAATAAATAAAGTAGTATTCAATTATAATCCAAAGTATGAAACAAATAGGCATGCATCCATAGTGATACAAAGAAATGATCAAATAAAACAATAAAATTGAGGAAATGCATTTCCAAATTTAGCAGCAATTATAACAACAGACGTTTATAAAGGGCATTTTAATTTCCAAAGTTCTCTTACCCATGTGTTCTCCCCAGAGTCTCACAAAACCCAGTAAGTTTGGTTTTGTTATCTATCTTTTGTAAGTGAGGAAATTGAGATTACACTGAAGTTTACTCAGCTAGTTTAGGAAGAGCTGGGACACTATTATTTCATGTTTCCTTGAATTCTTAAAAAGAGAGAATTGTATAATGAAGTCACCAAAATGATGTAGAAGCAAGCTGGCTTTACTCCCTTAAACAGAAGATCAAAAACAAATACACAGCACTGAGAGCATCACCAGCAATATCCCAGAACTCAAATATGAGGATGGGAAAGTTCCTGGAGCCACAGAGAAGTATTTTTAAAACTCCATGCAGCTGGTAAAATAATTACACTTTTTATCTACAACACCCTTCCTCCAAACTTTCAAGCACCAAGTGTGTGGAAAATTTTCCCCAAACTCATTGTTACTAACCTGGAAAAGTGACGTTGTAGTGGACAGCCAGCTTTCCCACCACCTTCGGTTATCTAGCAGGAGAGGTCAGTCCCTGCCTCAACCTACTGGAAAAAGAGGATTGAAGTAAGGCAAAATCCTGGCAACTTGTCAATAATCACTGCTTTACCAAGTACTGCATATTAATTGGTTCTTCTTAGATATACCACCTCCATCAAAATGACGACAAACCAAATTGAGTAGTTTAGAATGAGAGTAGGAGATAAACAAGATCAAGACCAATAGTGGCCATTTTTTACAATTTCTACCCAGATTTCAGAAACAGGAAAATAAAACCAAATCATTGTAAGGCAAAAGTCTACTATAACGTAGTGAGATAATAGATCAAATCTCTCAAAACTAAGTTTAAAAAAAAATTCTAGTGCCCTATAAGGTACCTCATATAAAAATTGATATTTAGTACGCAGGTCATGGTGGCTCACACCTGTAATCTCAGCACTTTGGGAGGCTGAGGTGGGAGGATTACTTGAAGCCAGGAGTTTGAGATCAGCCTGGGCAACATAGAAAGACCCAATCTCTATTTAAAAATCTTTAATTAAAAAATCAGTTTTTAGATTGGTATTTAGTAACTATTTTTAAAAATCAGGGCAGTAAGTGATGCAACGTTGGGGAGTGGGATGATTTTTAGACTCAGACTCTAGCCTGTGGGATTTATTAGGTGAGATGTTTAATTGTAATGATAAAATCTTTACGAGGCTGTTGTTTAAAAATGAGAACATTTATGTCCTTTGCATAATATACTGACATTCAATAATCTTTATATTTTTATTTATATTATTATTAAATGAATGTAATTTCCTGCTTTAGAGAATCTACAGATGCTTTCTTTTCCCTAGAATAGAAATGTCAACCTTGAGATTTGTTGTTTCTCCATACTTGTTGTCATCCTATGCTTTCAAAATTAATGTACCAAAGAATTACTTGTTTAATGCTCATAAAACCACTTCTTAGGCTATTTACTTGGAAATGAGTTCCATGGAGGGGAAAACATCAGGCAATAAGGCAGGAGGAGAATTTCTTCTATATATGATATTAAGGAAGTGTTACAAATATTGAACCAGCAGGTATTTCAGATGAAGTACATGCCTTTCAAATAATGATGAAATTCATGTGAAGCAGAACGGTAGAGACAAGTCCAATTTGTTAAACAATCTTAAAATATAGAGGTATGAATAACACTTCAAACATATACAGCTTCTGCCTTCACACATGAAAGGAGTTTATTCCAGTAACTATGGATACCTTATATACTACTCAGATACTCATAAGGTGAAAGAGACGAGGGAAGAGTAAAGTTGAAATCTATTGAGATAAATAATGCAGAGACTGGTAACATAATGAAATTTCTGTTTGTTTTTAAGATTTAGATTTGCATGGACACTGATCTAATTATTTCCATATATGTCTTTAACCTGTATCAGGACTACACCTTGACCAGGTAGATAGTGGTGTTTTATAATCTAAAATAGCAAAGCTTCTCATGGAAAAAGTATACTGACTGGTGGTGGGATAATGGAAATAATTGGAAGAGTAGGGCTGTAAAAGTAAGAGAAAAAATTTAATTAAGCATAGCATATAAATTTTACAAAGCAATACAAATCACATGTATATAAAGAGGACACACAGTTATAATTAAGAATAGAAAAACAAATAAGGTACTCCCTTCCAGCATAAAGAAATAACTGAATTCAAAAAGATGAATTGCATTACTGCATGGTTAATGAATCATTCAGTGCAAGCCTGTGCATTTAGCTAGGACAGGGGTTCCAGGAATCTGGCAATGGGATCTAAACTCATTCTTGTCCTTGCTATGGTTTAATATTACCTGGTTTTACCAGAGCACCTGTTTATTCCACTAAAATATTGATAGAAATTATTCTGGGATCCATGGATGATTCTGAGAATCATTCTGTTAGATGGTACTTCTTTTGTCAATTTAGGAAAGTTCATTCAAGAGAACACTCAGGTTATACCTTCTACCTCTGCTTCCCAAGGTGGGATTCCTTCCTATTTTTGTAGAAAATAAGAATTTTAAGAAAGGCCCTTAATATTATCTGAAATTTTCACTAATATTTCTTAGTCCATTAATCCTCCTACTCTCTACAATGTCTATTTTTCATTTGAAAAGCTAAACCATTTATATATTAAAAGGGCAAAGAGTACAAGAGAACTTATAAATAAAAAGAATGATCCCATATAAGCATCCAGTGCTACTCTGTAATGGGATTCTTTGTTTCTATTTTCAGTTCTTCTAATGATGATCTTTGTAATTCTAAATAGTATTCTTGACTTATTAAGATAATTTTTATAAACATCTTCTATGAAATATGAGAATTAGCTCATTATATACTATCTTCCACCTATCTCCCATATACTATATCCAATGTTTGATAGTTATTATTCTAAGTTTTTCTCTTGGTTACTTTTGTAACTTCAAATAATGTATTTATATTTCTATTTTTCCTCCATCAGAACTAAGATACTCTTTAGTTTGAATTTCAACCTTTATGTAAGATAACAATATTTTGCTCCTGAAAAGGGGAAAATGGCAACAGAAAACAATGAAACAAATATAAAACAAATACATTTAATCTTTAACATACAAATAATCACATTACATGTAAATGGTGTAAACACCCCAATTAAAAAACAGAAATTGTCAGATTGAATAAAAAATCAAGACCTAACTGTATACTGTTTACAAGAAACTCACTTAATTTTTTAAAAAATTTCCCAGTTTTATTGAAGTATAACTGATAAAGAATATATATATTTGAGTATACGATGTGATTATTTGACATATGTATACATTGTGAAATAATTACCACAATCTAATTAACACATCCATTACTTCAAATAGTTACCAGTGTGTAGATGGGGAGGGGAGGTGAGGACACTTAAGATCTATTCTCTTAGCAAATTTCAAATATACAATACAGTATTATTAACTGTAATTGCCATGCTGTACATTAGATTCCCAGAACTTATTCCTCTTATACCTGAAAATTTGTGCCCTTTGACCAAAATCTTCCCATTTTCCCTACTCCCCAGCCCCTGGCAACCACTGTTCTACTCTCTTCTTCTACAAGTTTAACTTTTTTCGATCTCACACCTATTAGGATGACTATTATAAAAAAGACAATAAATAACAAGTGTTGGTGAAAATGTGGAGAAAAGGGAACTCTTGTACAATTTTGGTGGGAATGTAAATGGGTACCACCATTCTGGAAAACAGTAAGAGAATTCCTCAAAAACATCAAAAACAGAGCTACCATGTCATCCAGAAACTCACTTTGAATATAAAAATACACAAAAGTCAAAAGTATCTTTAGAAGTTTCTTTCTGAATCAGTCCCTCAAAAAAAAAAAGAAAAAATTACCTGTAGAAGGATGAAAAAGATATATCATAATAACACTAATCAAAATAAATCTGAAGTGCCTATATTAATATCAGGCAAGTAGATTTCAGAGAAAAGCATATTATCAGGTATAAACAGGCCAGTTTCACATGATAAAGGGATAAATGAATCAAGAGAACATCATGGTTCTAAATGACTGTAGACCTAAAACAGAGCTTCAAGATATATGAGGCAAAAATTGATAGAACTCCAAGAAAAAATAAATACCCACAGTTACAGTAATAGATTTCAATATTTCTCTCTCAATAATTGATAGAACAAGACAGAAAATTCACAAGGATAGAGAAGACATAAACAACATGATCAACCAGTTTTACCTAATTGATATTTAAAGAACAAACCATCAAACAACAGCAAAAAAATGCACATGAAACATTTACCAAGATTATATTCTTGGCCATAAAACAAGCAACAATAAATTTAAAAGGATTTAAATTGTACAAAGCATGTCATCTGACCACAATGGAATTAAATGAGAAATAAGTAAAGAAAGATATCTGGAAAATTCTCCAAATATTTGGAAACTAAATTTATTAATTTGCTAGAGCTGCTGTAACAAAGTACCAGAAAATGGGTGGCTTAGACAACAGAAATTTGTTGTCTCACAGTTCTGGAGGCCGGAAGTCCAAAATCAAGGTGTTAATAGGCTCGGTTCCTTTTGAGAGCTGTGAGGCAGAATCTGTCCTATGCCTCTATCCTAGTTTCTAGTGGTTTGCATTCCTTGGCCTATGGAAACATAACTCCAATATTCATATGGAATTCTCTGTGTAGGTGTGTGTCTGTGTCCAAATTTGCCTTTTTTATAAGAATATTATAAGGACACCAGTCATATTGAAGTAGGACCTAATTTAATGTGATTATCTGTAAAGGCTCTATTTCCAAATAAGGTCACATTAATGCTGGAGGTTAGAATTTCAACATCTTTTGGGAGGAGGAATACAATTCAACTCATAACACTAAATAACACACTTCTAAACAACCCATAGGTCAAACAAGAAATCCTTAAGAAGATATTTGGAACAAAATGAAAATGAAAGCACAAAACACCAATATTTGTGGGATGTGCTAAGAAAATACTTAAAGGGAAATTTTTAGCACTAAGCACTTATATTGGAAAAGAAGAAAAATCTCAACTTCTACCTTAAACTAATAAAAGAAAAGCAAATAATCCCAATATAAGCAGAAGAAAGGAAATAATAAAGATAAGCAGAAAACAATGAAATATACAACAGAAAACAGAAATTCCAAAAGCTAGTTCCTTGAGAACTAGCTAATAAAAGAAGAGCAAATAATCCCAAAACAAATGGAAAAAAGGAAATAGTAAAGATAAGCAGAAAATAATGAAATATACAACAGAAAACAAATGCCAAAGGCTAGTTCCTTGATAACATTATAAACCTCTAACCATACTGATCAGAAAAAAAGAGAAGACATAAATTACTAATATCAGGAATGAAAGATGACATTACTGTGTAGCCTACAGAGATTAAAATGATAATAAGGGAATATTATAAACAACTTTGTGCCAATAAATTCTGTAACACAAATGAGAGGGGCAAATCTCTTGAAAAACACAAACTTACAAAGCCTAGTCAAGAAGAGTTAGGTATCCTTAAGAACCACACATCTATTACAGAAATTAAATTTTTTAAATCTTATGCTGGCCTAATTTTCATTCCTTTACAGTTATCCCATTGTTGTTGTTTTATTTTTTTTTCTCTCTATAGAGAAAGAGGATTCCAGGATCCCTTCTTTATTCTTTGTAGTGGGCATTTCTTTTTTCCTTCTCGCAATCTATTTCTCTTTCTACCTTTCAAATAATCTCATATTTCCATTGGAAATCCATGGGTTTTAGTAGCATTTACTTTTCTCCAAGACGCATGGGTCAAACATATGAATTAGAACAAACCAGCCAGAACATTTCATCTTTCTGGCCATGTTATCTGTTTATGGGTAGGTGCATGACCTATGCCTGTTAAACCTGAATAAATCTCAGTGTTTTTCTGGAAACTCTGAAACACAAACTCTTTCTCATATGGACCCCATGGTATACAAATGTGAAGCCTGGAACTTTTCTTTCTTAACTTTTATTTTAAGTTCAGGGGTACATGTGCAAGATGTGCAGATTTGTTGCATAGGTAAACGTGTCATGGAGGTTTGTTGTACAGATTATTTCATCACCCAGATACTAAGCCTAGAATCTGTTATTTTTCCTGAGCCTCTCCCTCTTCCCATCCTCCACCTACTGATAGTGTGTGTTGTTCTCCTCTGTGTGTCCATGTGTTCTCATCATTTAGCTCATTTACTTTTACTTTATTTTAAGTGTGAACATACAGTATTTGGTTTTCTGTTCCTGCCTTAGTTTGCTAAGGATAATGGCCTCCAACTCCATCCATGTCCCTGCAAAGGACACGATCTCATTCTTTTTTATGGCTTCATGGTATTCCATGGTGTATATGTACCACATTCCTTTTGTCCGTTCTATAATTGATGGGCATTTAGGATGATTCCATGTCTTTGGTATTGTGAATGGTGCTGCAATGAACATATGTGTGCATGTGTCTTCATATTAGAACATTTATATTCCTTTGGATATATACCTAGTAATAGGATTGCTGAGTGGAATGGTATTTCTGCCTTTAGGTCTCTGAGGAATCACCACATTGTCTTCCACAATGGTCGAGCTAATTTACATGCCCACCAACAGTGCATAAGTGTTCTTTCTTCACAACCACGCCAGCATCTGTTATTTTTTGACTTTTTAGTAATAGCCATTCTGACTGGAGTGAGATGGTATCTCACTGTGGTTTTTATTTGCATTTCTCTAATGATCAGTGATATTGAGCTTTTTTTCATATGATTGTTAACCGCATGTATGTCTTTTGAGAAGTGTCTGGTCATGTCCTTTGCCCACTTTTTTAATAGGGATTTTTTCTTGTAAATTTAAGTTCCTTATAGATGCTGGATATTAGACCTTTGTCAGATATATACTTTGCAAAAA
>NW_026652282.1:11842805-11843969 GCF_009828535.3 Hylobates moloch | reverse complement strand
TGTTTGTTCACTCTGATGATAGTTTCTTTTGCTGTGCAGAAGCTCTTTAGTTTAATTAGATCCAATTTATCAATTTTTGATTTTGTTGCAATTGCTTTTGGCATCTTCACCATGAAATCTTTGCCCATGCCTATGTCCTGAATGGTATTGCCTAGGTTGTCTTCCAGGGTTTTTACAGTTTGTGGTTTTACATTTAAGTCGTTAATCCATCTTGAGCTAATTTTTTTTTTTTTAATTATACTTTAGGGTTTTAGGGTACATGTGCACAATGTGCAGGTTTGTTACATATGTATCCATGTGCCATGTTGGTTTGCTGCACCCCTTAACTCGTCATTTAGCATTAGGTATATCTCCTAATGCTGTCCCTCCCCCATCCCCCCACCTCACAACAGTCCCCGGTGTGTGATGTTCCTCTTCCTGTGTCCATGAGTTCTCATTGTTCAATTCCCACCTATGAGTGAGAACATGCGGTGTTTGGTTTTTTGTCCTTGCGATAGTTTACTGAGAATGATGTTTTCCAGTTTCATCCATGTCCCTACAAAGGACATGAACTCATCCTTTTTTATGGCTGCATAGTATTCCATGGTGTATATGTGCCACATTTTCTTAATCCAGTCTATCGTTGTTGGACATTTGGGTTGGTTCCAACTCTTTGCTATTGTGAATAGTGCTGCAATAAACATACGTGTGCATGTGTCTTTATAGCAGCATGATTTATAGTCCTTTGGGTATATACCCAGTAATGGGATGGCTGGGTCAAATGGTATTTCTAGTTCTAGATCCCTGAGGAATCGCCACACTGACTTCCACAATGGTTGAACTAGTTTACAGTCCCACCAACAGTGTAAAAGTGTTCCTATTTCTCCACATCCTCTCCAGCACCTGTTGTTTCCTGATTTTTTAATGATGGCCATTCTAACTGGTGTGAGATGGTATCTCACTGTGGTTTTGATTTGCATTTCTCTGATGGCCAGTGATGATGAGCATTTCTTCATGTGTTTTTTGGCTGCATGAATGTCTTCTTGAGCTAATTTTTGTATATGGTGTAAGGAAGGGGTCCAGTTTCAATTTTCTGCATATGGCTAGCCAGTTATTCCAGCACCATTTATTGAATAGAGAATTCTTTCCCCATTGCTTGTTTTTGTCAGGTTTGTTGAAGATCAG
>NW_026652282.1:11827685-11842405 GCF_009828535.3 Hylobates moloch | reverse complement strand
TTGCCTGTTCACTCTGATGATAGTTTCTTTTGCTGTGCAGAAGCTCTTTAGTTTAATTAGATCCAATTTATCAATTTTTGATTTTGTTGCAATTGCTTTTGGCATCTTCACCATGAAATCTTTGCCCATGCCTATGTCCTGAATGGTATTGCCTAGGTTGTCTTCCAGGGTTTTTACAGTTTGTGGTTTTACATTTAAGTCGTTAATCCATCTTGAGCTAATTTTTTTTTTTTTAATTATACTTTAGGGTTTTAGGGTACATGTGCACAATGTGCAGGTTTGTTACATATGTATCCATGTGCCATGTTGATTTCCTGTACCCATTAACTCGTCATTTAGCATTAGGTGTATCTCCTAATGCTGTCCCTCCCCCCTCCCCCCACCCCACAACAGTCCCCGGAGTGTGATGTTCCCTTTCCTGTGTCCATGAGTTCTCATTGTTCAATTCCCACCTATGAGTGAGAACATGCGGTGTTTGGTTTTTTGTCCTTGTGATAGTTTACTGAGAATGATGTTTTCCAGTTTCATCCATGTCCCTACAAAGGACACGAACTCATCATTTTTTATGGCTGCATAGTATTCCATGGTGTATATGTGCCACATTTTCTTAATCCAGTCTATCGTTGTTGGACATTTGGGTTGGTTCCAACTCTTTGCTATTGTGAATAGTGCTGCAATAAACATACGTGTGCATGTGTCTTTATAGCAGCATGATTTATAGTCCTTTGGGTATATACCCAGTAATGGGATGGCTGGGTCAAATGGTATTTCTAGTTCGAGATCCCTGAGGAATCGCCACACTGACTTCCACAATGGTTGAACTAGTTTACAGTCCCACCAACAGTGTAAAAGTGTTCCTATTTCTCCACATCCTCTCCAGCACCTATTGTTTCCTGATTTTTTAATGATGGCCATTCTAACTGGTGTGAGATGGTATCTCACTGTGGTTTTGATTTGCATTTCTCTGATGGCCAGTGATGATGAGCATTTCTTCATGTGTTTTTTGGCTGCATGAATGTCTTCTTGAGCTAATTTTTGTATATGGTGTAAGGAAGGGGTCCAGTTTCAATTTTCTGCATATGGCTAGCCAGTTATTCCAGCACCATTTATTGAATAGAGAATTCTTTCCCCATTGCTTGTTTTTGTCAGGTTTGTTGAAGATCAGATAGTTGTAGGTGAGCAGTCTTATTTCTGGGTTTTCTATTCTGTCCATTGGCCTGTGTGTCTTGTTCTTGTACCAGTACCGTGCTGTTTTGGCTACTGTAACCCTGTAGAATAATTTGAAGTCATGTAGCGTGATGCCTCCAGCCTTTTTCTTTTTGCTTAGGATTGCCTTGGCTATTTGGTCTCTTTTTTGGTTCCATACGAATTTTAAAATAGTTTTCACTAGTTCTCTGAGGAGCGTCAATGGTAGTTTAACAGGAAAAGCAAATTGCTTTGTGCAGTATGGCCATTTTAATGATATTGATTCTTCCTATCCATGAGCATGAAATGTTTTTCTATTTGTTTGTGTCATCTCTGATTTCTTTGAGCAGTGGTTTGTAGTTCTCCTTGTAGAGATCTTTCATCTTCCTTGTTGGCTGTATTCCTAGGTATTTTATTTTTTCGTGGCAATTGTGAATGGGAGTTTGTTTGTGATTTGAAGCCTGGAACTTCTATTACCATTTTGCCACCATGGAGAAAGCCTGTCTGGGAAAATGCTGACTCTTGAAGGGAAGCCCTGAGAGAATGACCAAAAAATGAAGCCAGAGCCCTGCTCAAACTACACCTAAAGCATAATATTCAGTCAGGTGAGCTCTCTGTCTCCACCGCACACCCAGCAGATAGTTTTTCCTTTAATTTCAAAGAGGAAATAGAAAGTATTGAATGAGGCTGGGCACGGTGGCTCATGCTTGTAGTCCCAGCACTTTGGGAGGCCGAGGTGGTCAGATCTCTTGAGGTCAGGGGTTGGAGACCAGCCTGGCCAACATGGCAAAACCCCGTCTCTACTACAAATACAAAAATTAGCCAGGTGTGGTGGCACATGCCTATAATCCCAGCTACTTGGGAGGCTGAGGTGGTAGAATCGCTTGAACCCAGGAGGTGGAGGTTGCAGTGAGCTGAGATGGTGCCACTGCACTTCAGCTGGGGCAACAGAACAAGACTCTGTCTCAAAAAAAAAAAAAAGAGGGAGAGAGGGATAAAGAAATTATTGGACAGGAAATTAATTGACTGCCCATCACAAAATTTAAAAACCAAATTTACAATGGCAAAATATCCCTTCCTCTCTAAGCCTCAAGTCTCCCCCATTATCCGGATTCCAGATTTCTCTTCATGTAGCATTCAAGCTTACTTATGCCCTGCCCAATTAAAAATTTCTCACTCTATCCGACTTTTGCATCAAATTGTTGCCCTGTTTTTCTTCTCTCTCTTCTTATCCAAATTTTTCAAAAGAATGCGCAATACTTAAGATTTCCACCTCTTCACTTTTATCTCACACTTTGTTTTGTGGTTCAACCTATTCCACACGTTCAAAATTGCTTTTACCAAGGTCATTGGTGACCTTCATGTTGCTAAGTCCAATGAACTTCTCAGACTCCTGACATTTCCCCATCTACCTTGAACACTATTGTCCTCTCTCTTTCTGAAAATACTCTCTTTCTTTGATTTATGTACACTATGCCCTCCTGGACACTCTTTTTGTTTTTTATTTTTCTGGGTACATAGGTGTAGATATTTATGGGGTACATGAGATATTTTGATAAAGGCATACAGTGTATAATAATTATATCAGAGTAAATGGGGTATCCATCACCCCATTTATCCCTTGTGTTACAAACAATCCAATATACTCTTTTAGTTATGTTTAAATGTATGATTAAATTATTACTGACTACAGTCACTCTGTTGTGCTACCAAATACTAGATCTTATTCATTCTTTCTAACTATTTTTTATACACATTAACCATCCCCACCTTCCTCACCCACCCACCCAGTACCCTTCCCAGCCTCTGGTGACCATCATCTTATGCTCTATCTCCATGAGTTCAATGCTTTTAAATTTTCAGCTCCCATCAATAAGTGAGAACGTGCAGTTTGTCTTTCTGTGCCTGGCTTATTTCACTTAATATAATGTCTTCCAGTTCCATCCATGTTGTTGTCAATGACAGGATCTCACTTATTGTTTATTTATTTATTTGTTTGTTTGTTTGTTTGTTTGTTTTGAGATGGAGTCTTGCTCTGTCACCAGGCTGGAGTGCAATGGTGCAACTTCAGATCACTGCAACCTCCACCTCCCGGATTCAAGCGATTCCCCTGCCTCAACCTCCCAAGTAGCTACAGATGTGGACCACCACGCCCAGCTAATTTGTTGTATCTTAGTAGGGATGGGGTTTCAGCATGTTGGCCAGGATGGTCTCAATCTCCTGACCTCATGATCCACCCGCCTCGGCCTCCCAAAGTGCTAGGATTACAGGTGTGAGTCACCGTGCCTGGCCCTCACTCCTTTTTTATAGGTGAATAGCACTCCATTGTGTATAGGCACATTGTCTTTATCCATTTGTCTGTTGATGGACACTTAGGTTGCTTCCAAATCTTGACTACTGTAAATAGTGCTGCAATAAACATGGGAGTGCAAATATCTCTTTGATATACTGATTTCCTTTCTTTTGTATGTATACCCAGTAGTAGGATTGCTAGGTCATATTTTTATGATCTAGTTCTATTTTTAGTTTTTTAGGAACCTCCAAACTGTTCTCCATAGTGGTTGTATTAATTTTAATTCCCACCAACAGTATATGAGGGTTCCCTTTTCTTCACATACTCACCAGCATTTGTTATTGCTTGTCTTTTAGATAAAAGGCATTTTAACTGGGATGAGATGATATCTCATTGTAGTTTTGATTTGCATTTCTCTGATGATCATTGATGTTGACCACCTTTTCATACACCTGTTTGCCATTTGTATGTCTCCTTTTGAGAAATATCTATTCAGATATTTGGCCCATTTTGAAATTAGATTATCAGATTTTTTTTTCCTGTAGAGTTGTTTGAGCTCCTTATATATTCTGGCTATTAATCTCTTGTCAGTTTGCAAATATTTTTTCCCGTTCTGAGTTTTCTCTTCACTTTGTTGACTGTTTCCTTTGCGGTGCAGAAGTTTTTTAACTTGATGTGATCCCATTTGTCCATCTTTGCTTTAGTTACCTGTGCTTGTGGGATATTACTCAAGAAATCTCTGCCTAGACCAATATCCTGGAGAGTTTCCCCAGTGTTTTATTTAGTAGTTGCATAGCTTGAGGTCTTAGATTTAAATCTTTAATCTATTTTGATTTGATTTTGGTATATGGTAAGAGATAGGGGTCTAGCTTCTTTCTTCTGCATGTGGATATCCAGTTGTCCCAGCACCACTTATTTTTCCCCAATGTATGTTCGTGGCACCTTTGTGAAAATGAGTACACTGTGGACATATATATTTGTTTCTAGGTTCTCTATTCTGTTTCATTGGTCTATATGTCTATTTTTATGCCAGTGTCATGCTGTTTTGGTTACTATAGCTCTGCAGAATAACTTGAAGTCAGCTAATGTGATTTCTCAAGCTTTGTTCTTTTTGCTCAAGATAGCTTTGGCTATTCTGGGTCTTTCATGGTTCTGTATAAATGTTAGGATTTTTTTTTCTGTTTCTTCAAAGAATGTCATTGGTATTTTGATAGGGATTGCATTGAATCTATAGATTGTTTTGGGTAGTATGGACATGTTAACAATGTTGGTGCTTCCAATCCATAAACATGGAATATATTTCAATTTCTTGTGTTTTCTTCAATTTCTTTCATCAATGATTTGTAGTTTTCATTGTAGAGATCTTAAACTTCTTTAGTTAATTTAATTCATAGGTATTTAATTTTATTTGTAGCTATTTTAAATGGGATTCGTTTTTTATTTCTTTTTCAGATTGTTTGCTGTTGACTTATAGAAATGCTACTGATTTTTGTATAGTGATTTTTGTATCCTGCAACTTTACTGAATTTGTTTATCAGTTCTAATAGCTTTTTGGTGGAGTCTTTAGGTTTTTCCAAATATAAAATGATATCATCAGAAAACAAGGATAATTTGACTTCTTCCTTTCCAATGTGGATGCCCTTTCTTTCTTTCTCTTGTCTGCTGGCTCTAGCTAGGAATTCCAGTATCATGTTGAATAACTGGTGAAAATGGGCATTCTTGTCATGTTCCGCATCTTAGAGGAAAAGCTTTCAGTTTTTCCCTATTCAGTATGATGTCATTGGTATTTTGATAGGGATTGCATTGAGTCTGTAGATTGCTTTTGGTAGTATGGACATTTTAACAATATTAATTCTTTCAATTCGTGTACATGGAATATTTTTCCATTTTTGGTGTCCTCTTCAATTTCCTTCATGAATATTTTATATTTTCATTATAGAAAGGTTTCACTTCTTTGGTTAATTCCTAGGTATTTATTTTTATGTGTGGCAATTGTAAATGCTTTTTTTTTCTTTCTCATGCTGTTTTTGGCATATAAAAATGCTGCTGAGTTTTGTATGTTGATTTAGTAGCCTGCAACTTTACTGAATTTATCAGTTTCAATAATTTTCTTATTGAGTACTTAGGTTTTTCCAAATATAAGATCATATCATCAGCAAACAAGAATAATTTGACTTTTTCCTTTCCCATTTGGATGACCTATATATCCTTCTCTTTAATTGTTCTTAATGGGACTTTCCATACTATGTTGAATAACAGGTGAGAGTGGGCATCCTTGTTGTGTTCCAGATCTTAGAGGAAAAGCTTTCAGTTTTTCCCTATTCAGTATGATACTAGCTGTGGGTCTGTCATATATGGCTTTTATTATGTTGATGTATGTTTCTTCTATATCAAGATTTTTAAGAGTTTTTATCATGAAGGGATGTTGAATTTTATCAAATGCTTTTTCAGCATCAATTGAAATGATCATATATTTTTTGTCTTTTATTCTTTTGATGTGATGTATCACATTGATGGATTTGCAAACATGGAACCATCCTTGCATCCCTGGGATAAATCCTACTTAGTCATGATGAATGATCTTTTTAACATGCTGTTGAATTTGGTTTGCTAGCATTTTGTTGAGGATTTTTGCATTGGTGTTCATCAGGGATGTTGGCTTGTAGTTTTCTTTTTTGAATATGTCTTTGGTTTCAGTATCAGGGTAATATTGGCCTCATAGAACACTTTTGGAAGTATTCTCTCCTCTTCTATTTTTTTGAATAGTTTGAGTTGGGTTGGTGTTAGTTCTTTGAATGTTTGGTAAAATTCAGCAGTGAAGCCATAGGTTCCTGGGCATTTCTTTGCTGGGATACTCTAGTATGGCTTCAGTTGCATTACTTGTTATCAGTCTGTTCAGGTTTTGTATTTCTTCATAGTTCAATCTCTTTTTTTTTTTTTTTTGAGACGGAGTCTCGCTCTGTCGCCCAGGCTGGAGTGCAGTGGCGCAATCTCGGCTCACTGCAAGCTCCGCCTCCCGGGTTCACGCCATTCTCCTGCCTCAGCCTCTCCGAGTAGCTGGGACTACAGGCGCCCGCCACCACGCCCGGCTAATTTTTTGTATTTTTAGTAGAGACGGGGTTTCACTGTGGTCTCGATCTCCTGACCTCGTGATCCGCCCGCCTCGGCCTCCCAAAGTGCTGGGGTTACAAGCGTGAGCCACTACGCCTGGCCCATAGTTCAATCTCAGTAGGTTGTATGTATCTGGGAATTTATCCATTTAGCCTAAATTTTCCAATTTATTGGCATATACTTCCTCGTAGTGGCCTCTAATGATCACTTGAATGTCTGCTGTATTGGTTGTAATGTCTCCTCTTTCATCTCTGATTTTATTTATTTGAGTCTTTTCTCTTTTTTCTTAGTCTGGCTAAAGCTTTGTCAAATTTGTTTATCTTTTCAAAAAAAACTTTTAATTGATCTTTTGTAGTGTTTTGTTTCAATTTTATTTATTTCTGCTCTGATCTTTATTATTTCTTTTCCTCTACTAACTTTGGGTTTCATTTGCCCTTGCTTTTCTAGTTCTTAAAGATGCATTATTATGTTGTTTATTTGAAGTTTTTTTACTTTTTTATATAAAAACTTATAGCTATCAACTTCCCTTTTAGTACTGCTTTCACTGTATTGCATAGGTTTTGGTATGTAGTGTTTCCATTATCACTTAGTAGATTTCCTCTACAATCTTCCCAAGTGCTAAAGGTAGACAACCTAAGAGTCAAAATTTGACGACTCTGCCACTCTCCATCATGTCTTGTCATAAAGTAAGAGAATGAAAGAATAATTTCATAGGAAGTTGTGAACTGAAAGAGGAACTTCAGAATCCAAAATTTTAGAGGTAGAAAAGTTTCAGGCAGTGGTATGTCTTTAAAAGTGACAAGAATCATAGAAGGCTTAAGTAGATGGGGAAGTGAGGGTCACTGGATTGAAACAGGACAACTATGAGATTGACATCTTGGAAGTTTCTCCATCTTGCTAGAAAAAAAATACTCAACTCTCTGCATATATTTTAATCAAAGAACAGACATCAGTTTTTCTTAATTAACATTTTTTTAGTGCAAAATGTTTCACCAGGAATTAGTGGGCATGTATTTCTAAATGATTTCCAGCAACATACAAACAAACCATAAGATGGAACAGTGACACCCTTTACTGTTTAGCATTAAATTGCACACCTCCTTTTCCCAATTAGGAGAAAGTGATTTCTTTCTCCTAACCCTGCCCTTTGAAAGTAGAACTGAATTAAAGTTCTGGTCTCTTAGCAACCATAGCTGATTCACACACTTAGTGCGAATAGTAGATGTGCCTTTCTGAAAAGATTTGAAGTTACTATCTAAGCTTCCCAGAGCATGCTTTTAAAAGGTACTTAAACAGCATATAGCAAGGTATTTTAATAGAGATAAGAGTACTTTCATCTCAGACGTCATACTTTATTCATAGTCTTTATGACAAGTAAATCTATTCCAAGTTTCTTGGCTGCCCACTCTTACCTAGCTGCAGTGGTAAAACACACATTTGCTTGCTTTAATTCAGGGATTTGCATTCTAACTTAGTCTTCTGTGCCACTCACAATAAAATTTTAGCAAATTGTGATTCATTATAATACTGTATTCTTCTAGCCAGTATACTGGTTGATGTAGAAGTACATTTTGACTAAAGACCTACTGCCTTGTTCAAGAGTCAACTTCTAAACTTCTTAACTCAAGAGTCGCAAACTTTGCTAAAAAAATCTCTTGTCATATCCAAAGTTATAAATTATAGTAGTAGAGGAAGCTGTCAAAAATGGCACAGTAAGCTGTTTGCAGAAAATTTAGTTTTAGACAAGTGTTTTTGTTGTTATTGTTTTTCTTCCTTTTTCCAGGCCAGAAATACAAATTCACATAATTGCTTTCAACACACATCAGTGAGGGGAAGGTCAAAAGTTCTCAAGTTTGATTTTTGTGTTTACCCCGTAGGCTCCAACACTTAGTCAGGGGCTTTCAAAATGATTGAATTTAATTTCTTTTATTTTTCTCCAAATAGCAAATGCTTGGTCAGTAGTTTAAGGAAATTAATAGAAACATCTTACAGATGATGTGGAAAAAAAGTACAAAGAATTTGAGAAAAAAGTCAAGTAATTTTCAAGCAAGCTTGAGGATAGAGCTAAAAACTGAAAAGAAAATTCATTAGTGAATAAAGTCCCTCCCAGATGTTAAAGACTTCTGGGACCATTTGTAGTCTTTTGACCCTATTCAGTCACCTACTTTTTTGTTCCTTTCATCTTTAGCTAGAGCATTTTCCAATCATACTCCTTGTTGATAACTCTAACTAAACAAAAGAAGTAAAACTCCCTTAGTCTACCTTTGTTCTATTTTGGCTCAGCTGGTTTGAAATAAACTATCTCTAACAGAGGCCCAGGTACACTAGGCATCTGCTATGCTTTTGATGTTTGGACCCTTCAAATCTCAGGTTGAAATTTCATCCCTAATGTTGAAATTGGGGCCTAATGGGAGGTTTTGGATCATGGGGGCAGATTCCTCATAAACAGATTAATGTCCTCCCTCAGGGTTGAGTGAGTTGTCACTCTATTCGCTTCCACAAGAGCTGGTTGTTAAAAAGAGCCTGGCACCTTCCTGCTCTCTCTCTTGCTTCCTTTCTTGCCATGTGCTCTCTGCACATAACATCTCTCCTTCACCTTCCACCATGAGTGGAAGCATCTTGAGGCCCTTGCCAGATGCAGATGCCCAATCTTGAACTTTCCAACCAGGAGAACCGTGAGCTAAGTGAACCTCTTTTCTTTATAAATTATCTAGTCTCAGGTATTTCTTTATAGCAACACAAAATGAACAAAGACAGCACCCATTAAATATTTATGGCATGAATAAACTCATCTTTCTGAAATATCAGTGAGGTAAGTTTCTATAATGTATCATCTTGTGATAGAACATACAAAATGGTCATAAAACATAAACATGTAGTTTCACAAACTATTAAAAAACACCAATGTGTCTTCCTCCATGCCAAAACAATAGAATGGCATCTTCCCCATAGAAGCCCTCCACCTGTCTCTTTCTGACCATAATACTAGCCTACCCCCACCAATGACCACTATGTTGACTCTCATGCTGCTAATAATTGTTTAATGTGGCCTATTTTAAAAATATGTGTCAGCGGGATCATATAGTATTAGCCTAGCTTCTTTAGCTCAGTCTTTTTTGTTTAAGAGCTATCCATCTATGTAGTTTATTCATTGCTTCCTGTATAGTATAGCATGATATAAACCTACCCCTATTTTTTTTATCATTTCTACTATTGAGTTGTTCCTGTGTGGAGCTTCTATTTACTATGTTATTATGAACATTCTAATGCATGTTTCCTGGTGCATGTAAGCATGCATTTATGTGAGATACAAACACCTATAAATGGAATTGCTAGGTCATAGACTATACACATTTTCAGATGTACTATCAGACATTATTCAAAAGTGATTTTACAATGCATATTCCCATCAACAGTACATGAGAATTCTCATTGCTCCACATCCTTGTTAATAACTGGCAATGCCACTTTTCTGCCCACTCCCTCATTCCCTCTCCCGAGTGCCACTCTGGCTGCAGTGCACTTGCTCTGAGCTCCAGGCTCCTGCTAAGCTACCACAGTCTCCCTTCAGCCACCATTATGATTATCTACTGGGACCTCATCAGACACAATGAGATGTTCTCTGACATTTACAAAATATGAAAGATCATGGACCAGCTGTGCTTGGAGGTAGAGGGAAAAATAGTTGATAAGACAGAGGGTAACATTGATGACTCACTCACTGGTGGAAATGCCTCCACTGAAGGCCTCAAGGGTGAAGGTACCAAAAGCACAGTCATCATTGGTGTTGATATTGTCATGAACCATCCCTTGTAGGAAACCAGCTTCACAAAAGAAGCCTACAAGAAGTACATCAAACATTACATGAAATCAATTAAAGGCAGACTTGAAGAACAGAAACCAGAAAGAGTAAAAGCTTTTATGCCAGGGCCTGCAGAACAAATCAAGCACATCTTTGCTAATTTCAAAAACTACCAATTCTTCATTGGTGAAGACATGAATACTAATGGTATGGTGGCTCTATTGGACTACCATGAGAATAGTATGATCCATATATGGTTTTCTTTAAGGATGATTTAGAAATGGAGAAGTATTAATAAATTTGGCAGTTACTTTGGATCATTTGCCTGTCATCATAACTGGCTGCTGCTTGTCATCCACACAACACTAGGACTGATATCATCTTAAGCATCTCATTTACTGTGACTGTGATTTATTTGGAGTAGAGGCATTGTTTTTAACAAAAAAAAAAATACATGTCAGTTGTAGAAAAATAAAATGCATTTAAACTCATTTGAGAGAATGCCTCCTAGTTTAATACATATTTAAACTAAATCTATGCTGTAATGTTCCTGGAGAAGCTAGAGCCTGGTTGTAGGCCACTACTAGAAAGTATAAGACTGTTATCAGGTAACTTGTACAGTAGAAACTACTTTTGAGACTAGAATCTAAAAAAAAAATAAAAAGTTTTAATTCTGAACTGCAGTAAAGGAAAAGACCATGCTAATATTAATGCCAACATTTTAAGTGGAGCCTTATACATTTCCTCACCTACAACAGAGTAGTTAACTCTGGAAGAGATTACCAAGAGAATAAAAAGAAACTAACTCAGCCTGAAAGAAATACTTGGCAATGCTATCTATTTAAAAAATGTTCACCATATTCATACATGTGTATTATCAGATGTTT
Organism: Hylobates moloch; assembly: GCF_009828535.3. Taxonomy (NCBI): domain Eukaryota; kingdom Metazoa; phylum Chordata; class Mammalia; order Primates; family Hylobatidae; genus Hylobates; species Hylobates moloch. Next base: position 11,831,127 of record NW_026652282.1, on the reverse strand, counting down.
TATTTTTGCCACTCCAATGGGTATGTAGTGCCAGTACATTGTGGTTTTAATTTGCATTTACCTAATTACCAATGAAGTTGAGCATTTTTCCATGTGCTACTATTTCCTCTATTGGGATGTGCCTGTTCAGGTGGTTTTCCCATTTTTCCTTTGCATTGTCTGTCTTTTTGTTTTAATTTGAAAAAGGTTTTTATATATTCAATAGGAAGGTTGATCTTAATTATCTAGTTCACCCTCATGAGAAACTGGAAGCACTTATGTGTACATTTTATCTGTGTGTACTTTATGGTCTCAATTTCTTTGGTGGCTCATAGTGACCAGCTACCTGGAAAACTGAAAAAAGATTAAAGTAATTCACTAAAATCTATTCAATTTTAATATATCTGTTATTTTAATTTCTATGCAGCTCTATTGTCAACATTTTCCCTTCTTTTTTCATTTCATGTAATAAGTTTACTTAGCAAACATTTTATGACTTGTAAATTTCTATCAATTAGTCCATCTTATTTTTCACAAGTACAAAGGCAAGTTCAATTATACTTTTCTACAGAACCAAGTTTACAATATGTGTAATATTGAATTAAAAGAGATAATGATTAGCATACTGGAATGATTATTACATAAACACTCTAAAGTGATTAGCACATAAAAAACTCAATGATATTTCTTATTAGACTCCATTTAAAAACAGCATTATTTATTGACCATTTGTGGTTTGAAAAAAAACAAGCATTATTATTATCCTCCTGAATCCTGATTCCTTAAATTTAGATATTCTATGTCTTGTTAAAGTTCTAGGAATTAGAACTTTGACTAACCAGAATATTTTATTTTCTCTAAAATATTGCACACCTATACTCTCACTAAAAATCTAGAAGAGATAAATCTTTAAATGGTCTTTTATTTTTTTAATTTTTTTAATTTTATTATTATACTTTAAGTTTTAGGGTACATTACATAATGGTAAAGGGATCAATTCAACAAGAAGAGCTAACTATCCTAAATATATATGCACCCAATACAGGAGCACCCAGATTCATAAAGCAAATCCTTAGTGAACTACAAAGAGATTTAGACTCCCGCACAATAATAATAGGAGACTTTAACACCCCAATGTCAACATTAGACAGATCAATGAGACAGAAAGTTAACAAGGATACCCAGGAATTGAACTCAGCTCTGCACCAAGCGAGCTTAATAGACATCTACAGAACTCTCCACCCCAAATCCACAGAATAGACATTCTTCTCAGCACCACATCACACTTATTCCAAAATTCACCACATAGTTGGAAGTAAGCACTCCTCAGCAAATGTAAAAGAACAGAACTTGTAACAAACTATCTCTCAGACCACAGTGCAATCAAACTAGAACTCAGGATTAAGAAACTCACTCAAAACTACACAACTACATAGAAACTGAACAACCTGCTCCCGAACGACTACTGGGTACGTAACAAAAACACGGCAGAAATAAGGACGTTCTTTGAAACTGAAGAGAACAAAGACACAACATACCAGAATCTCTGGGACACATTTAAAGCAATGTGTAGAGGGAAATTTATAGCACTAAATGCCCACAAGAGAAAGCAGGAAAGATCTAAAATTGACACCCTAACATCACAATTAAAATAACTAGAGAAGCAAGAACAAACACATTCAAAAGCTAGCAGAAGGCAGGAAATAACTAAGATCGGAGCAGAACTGAAGGAGATAGAGACATAAAAAACCCTTAAAAAAATCAATGAATCCAGGAGCTGATTTTTTGAAAAGATCAACAAAATTGATAGACTGCTAGCAAGACTAATAAAGAAGAAAAGAGAGAAGAATCAAATAGACAAAATAAAAAATGATAAAGGGGATATCACCACTGATCCCACAGAAATGCAAACTACCATCAGAGAATACTATAAACACCTCTATGCAAATAAACTAGAAAATCTAGAAGAAATGGATAAATTCCTGGACACATACAGCCTCTCAAGACTAAACCAGGAAGAAGTTGAATCCCTGAATAGACCAATAACACGCTCGGAAATTGAGGCAATAATTAATAGCCTACCAACCAAAAAAAAGTCCAGGACCAGATGAATTCAAAGCCGAATTGTACCAGAGGTACAAAGAGGAGCTGGTACCATTCCTTCTGAAACTATTCCAATCAATAGAAAAAGAGGGAATCCTCCCTAACTCATTTTATGAAGCCAGCATCATCCTGATACCAAAGCCTGGCAGAGACACAACAAAAAAAGAGAATTTTAGACCAATATCCCTGATGAACATCAACGCAAAAATCCTGAATAAAATACTGGCAAATCGAATCCAGCAGCACATCAAAAAGCTTATCCACCACAATCAAGTTGGCTTCATCCCTGCGATGCAAGGCTGGTTCAACATATGCAAATCAATAAACGTAATCCATCATATAAACAGAACCAAAGACAAAAACCACATGATTATCTCAATAGATGCTGAAAAGGCCTTTGACAAAATTCAACAGCCCTTCATGCTAAAAAACTCTCAATAAATTAGGTATTGATGGGATGTATCTCAAAATAATAAGAGCTATTTATGACAAACTCACAGCCAGTATCATCCTGAATGGGCAAAAACTGGAAGCATTCCCTTTGAAAACTGGCACAAGACAGGGATGCCTTCTCTCTCCACTCCTATTCAACATAGTGTTGGATGTTCTGGCCAGGGCAATCAGGTAGGAGAAAGAAATAAAGGGTATTCAATTAGGAAAAGAGGAAGTCAAATTGTCTCTGTTTGTAGATGACATGATTCTATATTTAGAAAACCCCACTGGCTGGGCGCGGTGGCTCACGTTTGTAATCCCAGCACTTTGGGAGGCTGAGGCGGGTGGATCACGAGGTCAGGAGATCGAGACCATGGTGAAGACCCATCTCTACTAAAAAAAAAAATACAAAAAATTAGCTGGGCATGGTGGCGGGCACCTGTAGTCCCAGCTACTCAGAGAGGCTGAGGCAGGAGAATGGCATGAACCCAGGAGGCGGAGCTTGCAGTGAGCCAAGATTGCGCCACTGCACTCCAGCCTGGGCGACAGAGCAAGACTCCGTCTCAAAAAAAAAAAAAAAAGAAACCCCATTTTCTCAGCCCAAAATCTCCTTAAGCTGATAAGCAACTTCAGCAAAATTTAAGGATACAAAATCAACGTGCAAAAATCACAAGCATTCCTATACACCATTAACAGACAAACAGAGAGCTAAATCATGAGTGAACTCCCATTCACAATTGCTTCAAAGAGAATAAAATACCTAGGAATCCAACTTACAAGGGATGTGAAAGACCTCTTCAAGTAGAACTACAAACCACTGCTCAATGAAATAAAAGAGGACACAAACAAATGGAAGAACATTCCATGCTCATGGGTTGGAAGAATCGATATCGTGAAAATGGCCATACTGCCCAAGGTAATTTATAGA
>NW_026652282.1:11802128-11827585 GCF_009828535.3 Hylobates moloch | reverse complement strand
AACCATAAAATCCCTAGAAGAAAACCTAGGCAATACCATTCAGAACATAGGCATGGGCAAGGACTTCATGTCTAAAACACCAAAAGCAATGGCAACAAAAGCCAAAATTGACAAATGGGATATAATTAAACTAAAGAGCTTCTGTACAGCAAAAGAAACTACCATCAGAGTGAATAGGCAACCTGCAGAATGGGAGAAAATTTTTACAATCTACCCATCTGACAAAGGGCTAATATCCAGAATCCTCAAAGAACTTAAACAAATGTACAGGAAAAAATCAAATAACCCCATCAAAAAGTGGGCAAAGGATATGAACAGACACTTCTCAAAAGAAGACATTTATGCAGCCAACAGACACATGAAAAAATGCTCATCATCACTGGCCATCAGAGAAATGCAAATCAAAACCACAATGAGATACCATCTCACACCAGTTAGAATGGTGATCATTAAAAAGTCAGGAAACAACAGGTGCTGGAGAGGATGTGGAGAAATAGGAACACTTTTACACTGTTGGTGGGACTGTAAACTAGTTCAACCATTGTGGAAGACAGTGTGGCGATTCCTCAGGGATCTAGAACTAGAAATACCATTTGACCCAGCCATCCCATAACTGGGTATATACCCAAAGGACTATAAATCATGCTGCTACAAAGACACATGCACACGTATGTTTATTGTGGCACTATTCACAATAGCAAAGACTTGGAACCAACCCAAATGTCCAACAATGATAGACTGGATTAAGAAAACGTGGCACATATACACCATGGAATACTATGCAGCCATAAAAAAGGGATGAGTTCATGTCCTTTGTAGAGACATGGATAAAGCTGGAAACCATCATTCTGAGCAAACTATCACAAGGACAGAAAAGCAAACACTGCATGTGATCTCACTTATAGGTAGGAATTGAACAATGAGAACACTTGGACACAGGGTGGGGAACATCACACACTGGGGCCTGTCATGGGGGAGAGGGGAGGGATAGCATTAGGAGATATGCCTAATGTGAATGACAAGTTAATGAGTGCAGCACATCAACATGGCACATGTATACATATGTAACGAACCTGCATGTTTTGCCCATGTACCCTAGAACTTAAAGTATAATAAAAAAATAAATTTAAAAAAAAGATACAAGTATAAAGATTAAGAACTGTCAAAAGGTAAACTTGGGCACAGTAAAAATTTTAAAGGGTTTACTTGAGCAAACAGCAATTCACGATTTGGACAGCTCCAAATTGGAAGTGGTTCAAAGGTTCTGCTGAGGGAATGCAAGGGGAGGCCTTCATAGGATGAATAAGAAAGTAAAGCAAGGAGAATATTTGGTTGGGTACAGTTATGGAGTTGCCTTTTTTGTGTATCCTGCAGGAAAGTCCCTAGTTATATAAGTTAATTTATGGCTTCTGATTGGTTAGCCTTAAGTTTCATTTCTTTTCTCTAATATAGGCATTTACAAGAAATAGTCCAAGTTAGCTTTTGCTTATGTTTGCAAATCAAGCAAGGTTAAGGTCATTTATGAGGCCTAACTGGCTTTGTCTTCCCAAGGATTCTTCAGGCCTAGTCTCTATTTACTTTAACAGGACACATGCACTAAAAGTCAAGTTATTTGGTTAAAATTTCAGTTTCTCTTTTTGATCAGACAGGTCTTCAGGCAAATTATTGCCTTCTGGTATTTATTTTAAACATTTTTTTGAAATACAGCAGATATACATAAAAGAATATTAAAACACTTTATACTCATTTCTCAAAATAAACATGTTAAAATGTTTAATTAAAAAAATAAAACCATGGATCCTATTCAACATAGTATTGGAAGTTCTGGCTAGGGCAATCAGGCAAGAGAAGAAATAAAGGGTATTTAAATAGGAAGAGAGGAAGTCAAATTGTCTCTGTTTGCAGATGACATGATTGTATATTTAGAAAACCCCATCATCTCAGCCCAAAATCTCCTTAAGCTGATAAGCAACTTCAGCAAAGTCTCAGGATACAAAATCAATGTGCAAAAATCACAAGCATTCCTATACACCAATAACAGACAAACAGCCAAATCATGAGTGAACTCCCATTGACAATTGCTACAAAGAGAATCAAATACCTAGGAATCCAACTTACAAGGGACGTGAAGGACCTCTTCAAGGAGAACTACAAACCACTGCTCAAGGAAATCAGAGAAGACACAAACAAATGGAAAAACATTCCATTCTCATGGATAGGAAGAATCAGTATTGTGAAAATGGCCATAATGCCCAAAGTAATTCATAGATTCAATGCTATGCCCATCAAGCTACCATTGACTTTCTTCATAGAATTAGAAAAAAAAACTACTTTAAACTTCATATGGAACCAAAAAACAGCTCATATAGCCAAGACAATCCTAAGCCAAAAGAACAAAGCTGGAGGCATCATGCTACCTGGCTTCAAACTATAGTACAAGTTTACAGTAACCAAAACAGCATGGTACTGGTACCAAAACAGAAATATAGACCAATGGAACAGAACAGAGCCCTCAGAAATAAAGCCACACATGTACAACCATCTGATCTTTGACAAACCTGACAAAAACAAGCAATGGTGAAAGGATTCCCTATTTAATAAATGGTGCTGGGAAAACTGGCTAGCCATATGCAGAAAGCTGAAACTGAACCCATTCCTTACACCTTATACAAAAATTAACTCAAGATGGATTAAGGACTGAAATGTAAGATCTAAAACCATAAAAACCCTAGAAGAAAACCTAGGCAATACTATTCAGGACATAGGCATAGGCAAAGACTTCATGACTAAAACACCAAAAGCAATGGTAACAAAAGCCAAAATTGACAAATGGGATATAAACAAACTAAAGAGCTTCTGCACAGCAAAAGAAACTATCATCAGAGTGAACAGGCAGCCTACAGGATGGGAGAAAATTTTTGCAATCTATCCATCTGACAAAGGGCTAATATCTAGAATCTACAAAGAACTTAAGCAAATTTAGAAGAAAAAAAAAACCATCAAAAAGTGGGTGAAGGATATGAACAGACACTTCTCAAAAGAAGACATTTATGGCCGGGCGTCGTGGCCCACACCTGTAATCCCAACATTTTTGGAGGCTGAGACAGGCGGATCACAAGGTCAGGAGTTTGAGACCAGCCTGGCCAACATAGTGAAACCCCATCTCTACTAAAAATACAAAAAAATTATCTGGTCTTGGTGGCAGGCACCTGTAATCCCAGCTACTTGGGAGGCTGAGGCAGGGAGAATCACTTGAACCTGGGAGGTGGAGGTTGCCAAGTGATCTTGGAGTGAGCCAAGATCATGCCACTGAGCTCCAGCCTGGGAGACGGTGTAAAACTCTGTCTAAAAAAAAAAAAAAAAAGACATTTATGCAGCCAACAAAAATATGAAAAAAAACCTCATGATCACTGATCATTAGAGAAATGCAAATCAAAACCACAATGCGATACCATCTCATGCCAGTTAGAATGGCAATCATTAAAAAGTCAGGAAACAACAGATGCTATAGAGGATGTGGAGAAATAGGAATGCTTTTACACTGTTGGTGGGACTGTAAATTAGTTCAACCATTGTGGAAGACAGTGTGGTGATTCCTCAAGGATCTAGAACCAGAAATACCATTTGACCCAGCAATCCCATTACTGGTATATACCCAAAGGATTATAAATCATTCTACTATAAAGACATATGCACATGTATGTTTATTGCAGCACTGTTCACAATAGCAAAGACTTGGAACCAACCCAAATGTCCAACAATGATAGACTGGATAAAGAAAATGTGGCACATATACACCATGGAATACTACACAGCCATAAAAAAGGATGAGTTCATGTCCTTTTCAGGGAAATGGATGAAGCTGGAAACCATCATTCTCAGCAAAGTAACACAGGAACAGAAAACCAAACACTGCATGTTCTCACTCATAAGTGGGAGTTGAACAATGAGAACACGTGGACACAGGGAGGGGAACATCACACACTGGGACCTGTCGAGGTGGGGGACTGGGGAGGGAGAGCATTAGGAAAAATACCTAATGTAGATGATGGGTTGATGGGTGCAGCAAACCACCATGGCACGTGTATCCTATGTAACAAACCTGCATGTTCTGCACGTGTATCGCAGAACTTAAAGTGTAATTTTTAAAAAACTTTAAAAAAAGCAAATAATCATTGTAATAAAGTTATTCTCCTGCATAAAAATATAAAAATAAAACCATGGAGATATATAAGTTGATATAAAATATGCTATAAAATATGCTTGTGGAGAGCTATACTTAAAATAACTGGATGCATAAGAATTTGAGTTTGGCACTTATAGCCTCCCAGCACTCTGTGAAGAAGTAAGCAACACAGGGGCCATTATACAGAGGTCATATTTGGCTCATTTGTATAATAGTGCATCAAAATAATACTGTGCCCTTTTTCTTCTTCACTCATAGCCTCACTTTTCCAAAGTGATTATTTTCAGGCCAGGTGCAGTGGCTCATGTCTGTAATACCAGCACTTTGGGAGCCCAAGGTGGAAGGATTGCTGGAGGTCAGGAGTTCAAGACCAGCCTGGGCAACATAGCAAGACACCCATCTCTACAAAAAAAAAAAACTGTTTTTAACATGAAAACTTTTGATGGCTAAGAGGAAGAACTTTTGATTTGATAAGCCTAAAGTTCAGTTACAGTATTTTCTATTCCAGCATTTTCTAGCTGTGAGATTCTGGGCAGGGTATGTAAACAGCTATTGATTTCTTTATTGGGAAAGCGTAAATAATAATAGTGACCTTACAGATTTGATATAAGAAATAAGTAAAAGAATGCATGCAAAATATTGGTCCAGTGTCAAAAATATAGTAAGCACTCAGTAAAACCTAACCATCAGTATTATTTCTGCAAATATATAGGTTCAGTCATATGAAGCTGCCATTTTTGCTTGTCAATAATGGTCAAATATCAGCACTTTCTTCTAGTTCAACCTAATGCACACCATGAAAATCTTTCTAATCTTGAGACCTGGTTGTTTACTTTCCAAAGCTTTGATTCAATGAGCTGGAAGGCTGCACCTGCTTTCCTAACCCTTAGCTACATTTAGAATTCTCTGAACCTAAAAGCATTTGTCATCTTGTACTATTTCTTCCATTATTGTGAGCAAGGCTCTTCTGTGTCAAATTCCCCCTGTGAGAATCTGGGTTTTTGCTGCTCTTACCAAGAGATGGGCAAACTAAAGCTATTGGCCAAATTGGTTGCCACCCACTTTTGTAAATAAAGCAATATTGGAACAACAGCTATGCTTGTGGGAAAACAGTTTCTCTACACTCACACAACACTTCTGACCCCAAATACGTGGATTTTTTCCCACACCAAATAATTCTGCAATTCTCTGGACACCAGCTAGATGTCCTACAATTCAACTCAATTCTGACACCACCTGTAGTTAGTGTCAAATCCCACAAATTAAGGGCTCAGTCCTATAAGACTATGCCCACCTCAGATGGCAGTCACAGGTCCAACCATCCACACTTCTGGACGACCAGCTATAAATTGAGGATTCCCACGGCCCACTCCTCAGGTTTGATAATTTGCAAGGGTGGCTCAAAGAACTCAAAAAAAGCACTTCACTTAATGTTTACCAGTTTAGTATAAAGGATACAAATCAGGAACAGCCAGATGGAAGAGATGCACAGGGCAAGTTACGGGGTAGGGGGACACGTGGAGCTTCTGTGCCCACATTGGGTACACCAACCTCCCAGTACCCTGATGTGTTCACCAATCCTGACATTCATCAAATCTCATTTTTCGAGAGTTTTTATAGAGCTTGATCTCCAGCTCCCTCCTCACCTTCCCAGAAGTCTGTGGCTGGGGTAAAATTTCCAGCCACTTGGTTTTTCTGGTGACCAACCAGCCCCATCTTGAGGATATCTAGGGACCCCACCCTAAGTCACCTCATTAGCGTAAAGGCAGGTCTGATTAAAAGGGGCTCTTTATGACTAACAAAAGACACTTCTGTTACTCAGGAAATTCCAAGGATTTTATGAGCTCTGTGGCAGGAACTGGAGACAGAGACCAAATCTATTTCTTATTATACCACAGTGCTTGTTTATTCATGTATTGGCTATGGCTGTTTCTGCCCTACAACAGCAGAGCTGAGTAGTTGCAACAAAGAGAGCATGGTTCACAAAGCTGAAAATAGTTATTTTCTGGCCCTTTACATACAAAGTTTGCCTACCCCTGGTTTAGACTACAGGTTTGCAAATTAGAGTACACACCTCTCAAGATGATCTATCATAGTTCAGGGGAAAAATTCAAACTTCTATTTAAGATTATTGTTCTCTTAAAAAAAAGGGGAGGGGAAATAGGATTTTCTAGTATGTCACATAAGGGCTTACACTGGCCCCCTTATTCCTTCCGTCTGTCCTGTCCATGAGACATCTGGAGAGAGTACTGGAATCCCACAATGAGGAGGAATGGTCAGTGGTGCCTCTACTTTCACTTTTTTGCTATCAGTGTATGGTGACAGATGGCCTCTGCAAATGTCTGTCTACAGATTGTATTATCTAGTGGTAACTGACTTAAATCTCTGATATGTATAAGTGGCTTTGAAAGACACCAGTAAACAATAATATTAATAAGATAATACTAATAACGCAAGCATCAGAGAGAAAATAAGATTTATATCAGTCACTTGAGTAATGAAAATCAATCAAAGCTGATGAAAAATCAGCTAAGAAAAATTTAAAATTATCAAGATTACCTGAAATAAGAATTTTCATACAGTATGATTAAGAATGGAACTTTTTAACCATCTATCATGTTTAAGGTATTAGTGAATTAAAATACGAAGCATCCTAATTAGCAAGACATTTAATATCTATTTTTCTTCGCCTCTTTCATATTTGCAAATTTGCTTTTATTTGTAATGTACATACTATATAAAACTATACTATAAGCATATAATTTAAAAATAAATACATAACCGAACATAAAATAGTAGGTGGGTACTCAAATTTCCCTTTATTTTCTACTTAGAGCAGTGCACAATGAGTCGAAATTGGGCACCATTAGTCTAGGCTTCCATATAGTGGCGCTTCTTTTGTATTCCACAGGGAAGGGATAGAAGCAGAAAAGTTTCTATGGGATGGAGTTCCTGATGGCATCATTGAGAGTTGTTTTGGCAAAAGTGGTGCTGGGAAATGAGTAAATGATGAAAGAAGTTCAGACACAAAGTTTAGTTTAAAGGAAATAGAAAAGGGGGCAGTTTCTAGGAGTCAACATGAGATAGAAATGGAATCAAAGGAATTTTTTTATTTTTTTCCATACGAAAGAGACTTGATCATGATTAAAAGCTAATAGAGCTGGGCGCAGTGGCTCATGCCTGTAATCTCAAAACTTTGGCAAGTTGAGGCAGGCAGATCACCGGAGGGCAGGAGTTGGAGACCAGCCTGGGCAACATGGCGAAACACCCCCCCGCCCCCGACCCGCCATCTCTACTAAAAATACAAAAATTAGCCTGGGAAGTGGCACATGCCTGTAGTCCCCATTACTTGGGAGGCTGATGCAGGAGGATTTCTTGAGCCTGGGAGGCAGAGGTTGTGGTGAGTTGAGAGCCCGCCACTGCACTCCAGCCTGGGTGACAGGAGTGAAACCTTGTCTCAAAAAAAAAAAAAAAAAAAAAGGTAATAGAGCCATTGCTTAAAAATTAGCTGTGTTTTGGCCGGGCGTGGTGGCTCACACCTGTAATTCCAGCACTTTGGGAGGCTGAGGCAGGTGGATCACCTGAGGTCGGGAGTTTAAGACCAGCCTGGCCAACATGGAGAAACCCTATCTCTACTAAAAAAATACAAAATTAGCCAGGCATGGTGGCACACACCTGTAATCCCAGCTACTTGGGAGGCTGAGGCAAGAGAATTGCTTGAAGTTGGGAGACGGAGGTTGCAGTGAGCCGAGATCACGCCATTGCACTCCAGCCTAGGCAAAAAGAGTGAAACTCCGTCTCAAAAAAAAAAAAAAAAAAATTAGCTGTTCTAATGTTAACACCATCTTATTCACATGTTATAACATTGGACCTCTTAAATTGTTAGACAAACTTCCTGTGGTCCCTGTGTGTGGAGGAAGAAAATGGGTTGAAATTGTTAAATAATAGCACATGCTGTCTAGTATTTATATATATATATTTCACTATTCACAACTATTTACTATTCAGCAAATATTTATTGAACATGTACTATGTGCCATACCCTAAGAGATGCTTGGGATACAGAGGTAAACAAGATCAACAAGTCCCCACCATACATTCTTGTGGAGAAAATAGACTGTAATCAGGTTAAAATAAATAATGTAATTTTAGGTAGGGTTAAGTTTTCTGAAGACAATAAAGCAGGGTAAAAGTGTAGAGAGATTAAGATATTAGGGGTGGGAGCATTTGAGAAGGGGTAATCTAGGAAGGCCTTTCTGTGAATCAATGGTGGTCAGAGGACTGAATTATAAGGAAGGGGGCATCCCCTGGGAGGAGAGAATTTCAGGGAGAAGGACCATAAAATACAAGTATGATACAGGAACAGTCTTAGCAAGGAAGCCAAGATTGTCCCCAAAAAAAGTGAATGAAGAAATCAGGGAAAGGCCTGATATTGGGGAAGTGGATGGTGGCCTGGTATGTGATGTACCATGAAGGGCCTGCCAAGGGATTTATTAAGTGTGCTATAGGAAGCCATTGGACGGTTTTATGCAGAAGAATGGCATAATTTTACCCGTACTTTGTTATAAACCTTGCTCAACTTTTGCCAGTAATATCTTTCCCACTCCAACTTTAATAAAGAACCAGTTTTGTTCTAAGGGTCCAGCTGTCTGTCATAACAGATTTTCCATGGGACGGAGTCTTGCTTTGCTTGTTCTTGGTGACCAATGAGTACAGCTTTGGAGAGAGTTATTAGGGTGTGTGATTCTATCATGATGTCTGCCTCTTGCCAACATCCATTGAAAGCAGTCAGTTGAAGGGTGACATGAGCCACAGAAACTATCTTAGTGGCACTTTGCACCTGATTAAGTCAGGAGAAACGCTCCTAGCAGTACCAAAATGTCCATCACCTGCCCACTTGCTGATACATGAGGGAGAGAGGGGAACCTCCAAGAAAGGAGTTAAACATAAAATTCAATTCAACTTGATATTGTATCTGAGGACCCATGAGGTCAAATCAACCACAAAAGAGATCCCTGAGAATCCCAGGCCAGATACTTGGTGTTTGTTAAGAAGCTGGCATGGGCCAGCCATGGTGGCTCATGAGTGTAATCCCAGAGCTTTGGAATGTTGAGGTGGGAGGATCACTTGAGGCCATGAGTTTGAGACCAGTGGACAACATAGCCAGACCCTGTCTCTACAAAAAATAAGAAAATTAGCCAGGCATGATAGCACATGCCTGTCATCCCAGCTACTGGGGAGGCTGTGGTGGGAGAATCGCTTGAACCCAGAAGGTCAAGACTGCAATGAGGTGTGATCACAACTCTGTACTCCAGCCTGAGTGACAGAGCAAGACTCTGTCTCAAAAAAAAAAAATTAAAAAGAGATGACATCTCACAGAAAAACATGTAAACCAGTGGAATAGACATTGGAGTGTGAGCTACTGGCTCGGAATATGTCAAAACATTTGTAATCATCCTTTCCTACCTAACCTGGTTTTGTTTTATTCATTTTGCATAAAAGTTTGCCTCTCACTTTGGCTTTAATCTGTTGATGAGAAGAGATGCCTCAAAGCTGGCTTCTGGCACTGTTGTGGGGCTTTTACAAGGGAAAGCTTTGAGTCATTGTAGTAAAATATCTACAGAAAAATTACTGGACCCAGAAATTATGGAATGGCCTGCAAAATCTCTACAGAATGCAGAGGGTGCATGTGACCTGTATAAATTCAGCCTAAGAATGCAGATGATGCTTCTAACCTCAATGTTTCTGATTTTCTACATTATGCAAAAGGTAATTCTTCTGGAACTAGCCTCAGGCATAGATATGTGTTTAATGATGGAATTATTCAGTTTAGTAACTGCTATGGTCTGAGTGTGTCCCCTGAAAATCCATATATTGAAACGTAATCATCAATGTGATCATTTTAAGAGGTAGGGTTCTTAGGAGGTGATTAAGTCGTAAGTGCAGATCCCTCATGAATGATCTGCAGTGTGAGGTGTGAGGCAGCTGTTTGCCCCTTCTACCATGTTAGAACACAGGAAGAGGGTACCATCTAGAAGAAACAGTCCCACACCAGACACCTAATCTGACTGCACCTTCATCTTGGACTTCCCATTCTCTTCCCAGAATTGTGAGCAACAAATTTCTGTTGTTTGCAAATTACCCAGTCCAAAGTATTTTGTTGTAGCAGCAGTAGAGACTAAGACAGTGACTGACATGGAATGTAGTGGGCAAGGGAAATGCTGGAGGGGCAAGCTTACATAGACTTCTCAAGACCTCTTTCTCGGTGTGTTGTGAAAGATGATGGCTGACAGTTAACAAATACTATTTTTTTGAGATATTATAGGGTTCAACTATAATATTTCTTAAGGTTTATAAGCCTGCTCAGTTTATTCTCAAAAACTGTTTCTCTTCTTTCCTGGAAGAATAAAAGCACACTCCTTCAGTTTTAATAATCCTGATAACAGTCCTGGAAAAATGAGTTTTAAAAATACACTGCCAGGCTGGCAATGGGAAGTGGGAATCTCAGGAAATGAGGAGGGCTCAATCTGGCTTCCACAATGAGGATATCTGATGATCCTCAAGTTCTATTGTAGAGGTTGCATGGGATCGGGGAACAGAGAATAAAGCCTAGGGAAAACTAAGGTGAAGAGCTTAATAGGAGATACGGAAGATCTTCAGGATCATCCATAAAACTAGGATCCTGAAGAGCTTCACCTGTAGGGTTAGGATGAACAAGAAATAAACCTATAATGCAAAGAAGACAGTTAGAAAACTTACCTGCCTCCACCTTTTTTCCTGGATAGAAAAAAGAGAAGGGAACTAGGCATACTGATAACATGCCTAGAAATCACTACATTACTGCTACATATGGCAACTTGGCTAAAATCTCAAAAATATAACACTGATGAAAAAATAGCAAGTCACAGAAGAACACATGTAGTATTATTCCATTCATGTAGAGTTATACCACACCAGTCACATTGCATTAAGAGCCCACCCTGCTCCAGTATGACCTCATCTTTACTGATTATGTCTACAATGACCCGATTTCCATATAGGGTACATTTTGAAGTATTGAGAGTTAGGAATTCAGCATATCTTTTGGAGAGACACAATTTAACCCAAAACAGCACAGGACAGTCCCCCACAACAAAGAATTATCCCATCCAAAATGTCAATAGTCTTCCTTTTGAGAATCCCTGGAGTAAGGCAATAAAGGAAGCAAGGGAATGATTAACACGTAATTCTGAATACTTTCTGGGGGTGGAGGAATAGAGAAATATGAGACTGGAGAGGAGTACACAGGGCATTTCAAAGATCTTACAATGCTATCTTCAGCTTAGTTGTGAGTACACAGATATGCACTTTCTTATCCTGAAATATACTTATATATTACCTATAATTTTTGCCTTTACAATGAAATATTTTTTTTTTTTTTTTTTTTTGAGACGGAGTCTTTCTCTGTCGCCCAGGTTGGAGTGCACTGGCGCGATCTCGGCTCACTGCAAGCTCCGCCTCCCGGGTTCACGCCATTCTCCTGCCTCAGCCTCCCGAGTAGCTGGGATTACAGGCGCCCGCCACCACGCCCGGCTAATTTTTTGTATTTTTAGTAGAGACGGGGTTTCACCATGTTAGCCAGGATGGTCTCGATCTCCTGACCTCGTGATCCGCCCGCCTCAGCCTCCCAAAGTGCTGGGATTACAGGCTTGAGCCACCGCGCCCGGCCTACAATGAAATATTTTTAAGATTATAAAATTCCAAAATTACGAGGATACATGTAAGTTATAATAGTATAGAAATAGGTATAGGCCAGGTGCGGTGTTTCACGCCTATAATCCCAGCACTTTGGAGGCTGAGGCGGGCAGATCACTTGAGCCCAGAAGTTTGAGACCAACCTGGGCAACATGATGAGATCTCCTCTCTACTAAAAATAAAAAAAAAATTAGCTGAGTGTGGTGGCTCATTCCTGTGGTGCTACCTACTCAGGAGGCTGAAGCAGGAGATTGACTGAGGCTGAAGTGAGCTGTGATCACACCACTGCACTCCAGCCTGGGTGACAGAGTGAGACCCTGTCTCAAAAAAAAAAAAAAAAAAAAAAAAAGAAAAGAAAAAGAAAAAAATTGGTAAAGAAGAAACTGGGACTTTTGATGAATTTAGTCATTCATTCATTTATTTTAGGTTCACATGAGGTTATGTTTAAATGTGTTACTTTGGGTTTCAGCCAGGAGTAATGGTGAAAAATTGACCATGTAGTTTGCCAGATGTGAGCTAGCTGAGACTTGCTTCTTATAGCCATGACACATGTTTTCAAGATTCCCCAGGTGTTAGGAATCCCTGATTCTGCCAGATCCCTACTCTATTCAGCTAGTTTCATTCCTGAGAAAGAATGCACAAACTACAGATACATGCATACCTTTCACTGGTGGTCTCCTCTTCCAGACCCTGAAGCAGCACAGTACAATGAATGTGGGCATAGGATCTGGAGGCAGACTGCCTAGGTTTTGCATCTTGGCTCTGTTACTTACAGCATGGTCAAGTTAATTTTTCTGAGCTTTGGTTTTTGTCATTGCAAAATGAGGATATTAATAGTGCTCACTAATAGAATTGTTCTGAAGAATAAATGAGGTAATGTGTGTAAAACTTTGTCAAAGTGGTGGCATATGTTAAACACTTAATATTGTTAGTTCTCCTCCTCCTTTTTCTCCTCATTATCACTATTGTCCCCTCCTTGTTTCTTTATTTGATGAGGTCACTTGGGCAATGTGTGAACCTGTCTTTTCATCCTTTTTGTTCTTAAAACAAAGACAGGAAGCATACCCCAGCAACCAGCAACTCTGTGCTCCTTAATTAGCTCTCACTATCTATTCTCTTAGTAGAGAAACTTTGCCAAGCCTCATGGCAACAGTCTAGCAGCATAGAGCCATGGAAAGAGAGAGATTCATTAGGAAGAGAATATTTTAATCTCCTCCAACAAACTCCTTGCTTTCCAGGATGAGATGCTGGCACAGTGTGTCCTTAATGAATCGTAGTTCTCTTCACCTACCCCAACATTCTGCTTCTCCATGGTCAGTGGAGTTGTGATAATTGGGAGGCATATGTGTTAAAATATTGATAGCTGCTGTAACAAACAACAAAAAGAAACAGAATGGCTTAGACACAAAAGAAGTATATTTCTACATCAAGTAAAGTCAAAGTGGGGTACTCCCAATTGGCAGGAAGCTCCCTTATATGGTTTGGCTCTGTGTCCCCACCCATCTCATCTTGTAGCTCCCATAATTCCCACCTATTGTGGGAGGACCTGGTGTGAGATAATTGAATCATGGGGGCGGGTCTTTCCTGTGCTGTTCTTGTGATAGTGAATAAGTCTCATGAGATCTGATGGTTTTAAAAATGGGAGTTTCCCTGCACAAGCTCTCTTGTCTTGTCTGCTGCCATGTGAGACGTGCCTTTCACCTTCTGTCATGATTATGAGGCCTCCCCAGCCACGTGGAACTGTAAGTCTATTAAACCTCTCTTTTTTGGTAAATTGCCCAGTCTCGTGTATGTCTTTATCAGCAGCATGAAAACAGACTAATACAGTAAATTAGTACTGGTAGAGTGGGGCACTGCTGAAGAGATACCTAAAAATGTGGAAGCAACTTTGGAACTGAGTAACAGGCAGAGGTTGGAACAGTGTGGAGGCCTCAGAAGAAGACAGGAAAATGTGGGAAAATTTGGAACTTCCTAGAGACTTGTTGAATGTCTTTGACCAAAAGGCTGATGATAATATGGACAATGAAATCCAGGCTGAGGTGGTCTCAGATGGAGATGAGAAACTTGTTGGGAACTAGAGCAAAGGTGACTCTTGTTATGTTTTAGCAAAGAGACTGGTGGCATTTTGCACCTGCCCTAGAGATTTGTGGAACTTTGAACTTGAGAGAGATGATTTAGGGTATCTGGTGAAAGAAATTTCTAAGCAGCAAAGCATTCAAGACGTAACTTGGGTGCTGTTAAAGGCATTCAGTTTTGTAAGGGAAGCAGAGCATAAACGTTTGGAAAATTTGCAGCTGGACAATGCAATAGAAAAGAAAATCCCATTTTCTGAGGGGAAATCCAAGCCAGCTGCAGAAATTTGCATAAGTAACAAGCAGCTGAATATTAATCTCCAAGACAATGGGGAAAATGTCTCCAGGGCATGTCAGAGATTTTCACGGCAGCCCCTCCTGTTACAGGCCCAGAGGCCTAGGAGGAAAAAGTGGTTCTGTGGGCTGGGCCCTGTGTCCTCCTGCTGTGTGTAGCCTAGGGACTTGTCCTGCATCCCAGCTGCTCCAGCCACAGCTGAAAGGAGCCAATGTAGAGCTCAGGCTGTGGCTTCAGAGGGTACAAGCCTCAAGCCTTGGCATCTTCCATGTGATGTTGAGCCTGCCAGCACACAGAAGTCAAGAATTGGGGTTTGGGAACCTCCACCTAGATTTCAGAGGATGTGTGAAAATGCCTGGATGTCCAGGCAGAAGTTTTCTGCAGGGGTGAGGCTCTCCTGGAGAACCTCTGCTAGGGCAGTGTGGAAGGGAAATGTGGGGTCAGAGCTCCCACAGAGAATCCCTACTGTGGCACTGCCTAGTGGAGCTGTAAGAAGAGGGCCACCATCCTTCAGACCCTAGAATGGTAGATCCACCATGCACCTGGAAAAGCTGCAGACACTCAATGCCAGTCCATGAAAGCAGCTGGGATGGAGACTGTACCCTGCAAAGCCACAGAGGCAGAGCTGCCTGAGACTGTGGGAACCCACCTCTTGCATCAGCATGCCATGGATTTGACACATGGAATCAAAGGAGATCATTTTGGAACTTTAAGATTTGACTGCCCTGCTGGATTTTGGACTTGCATGGGGCCTATAGCCCCTTTGTTTTGGCCAATTTCTCCCATTTGGAACTGTTGTATTTACCCAATGCGTGTACCCCATTGTATCTAGGAAGTAATTAACTTGCTTTGGTTTTACAGACTCATAGGCAGAAGGGGCTTGCCTAGTCTCAGATGAGACTTTGGACCATGGACTTTTCAGTTAATGCTGAAATGAGTTAAGAGTTTGGGGGACTGTTGGGAAGGCATGATTGGTTTTGAAATGTGAAGACATGAGATTTGGGAGGGGCCAGAGGCACAATGATATGGTTTGGCTCTGTGCCCCCACCCCCCCACCAAATTTCATCTTATAGCTCCCCTAATTCCCATGTGTTGTGGGAGGGACCCAGTGAGAGATAATTCAATCATGGGAGTGGGTCTTTCCCATGCTGTTTTCATGATTGTGAATAAATCTCATGAGATCTGATGGTTTAAAAAATGGGAGTTTCCCTACATAAGCTCTCTTCTCCTGTCTGTCACTATGTGAGATGTGCCTTTTACCTTCCACCATGATTGTGAGGCCTCCCCAGCCACATGGAACTGTAGTTCCCTTACACCTCTTTCTTTTGTAAGTTGTCCAGGCTCAGGTATGTCTTTAACAGCAGCATGAAAATGGACTAGTGTACTCTCCTTCCACCTTATGGCTCTGCCATCTTCAACACATGGCTTCCAAGTTGCTGAGTTCATTTTCATCAAGTTGGCACAGAGGAAAGTGTTTGGAAGTTCACGCAAGGAGAGATTTTTATGGACCAAGTCTGCACACATCATTTCTACTCACGTTCCATTGGCTAAAATCCAGTCACATGGAGGTTGGGATAAGTAGACTAGTTAGGAAAATGATGATAGGATTTGGTGAACAACTAGCTTAGGAAAAAAGAAGGGGATGTCATTGAATAAGATATGCTCAAAGCAAATCATATATTTCATAGAATTATAGTGGTAGAAGGCTATGGTTTGAATGTGTCCCCCAAATTTCATGTGTTGGAAATATAATTTCCAAATTAATATTTTGATGATATTTGGAGGTGGGGTCTTTGGGAGGTAGTTAGGATTAGATAAAGTCATCAGGGAGGCCCCCATGATGGGTCTGGTGGCTTTATAAAATGAAGAGATGCCAGACATTATGGTGCATACCTGTAATACCAGCACTTTTGGAGGCCAAGGTGGGAAGATCACTTGTGGCTAGGAGTTTGAGACCAGCCTGGGCAACAGAGCAAGACCCTGTCTTTACAAAAAAAATTAAAAATTGGCCAGGCATGGTGGTGCGCACCTGTGGTCCCAACCACTCAGGAGGCTGGGGTGGGAGGATTGCTTGAACCTGGGGAGGCTGAAGCTGCAGTGAGCCATGATCACACCACTGCACTCCAGCCTGGGTGACAAAGTGAGAACCTGTCTTGGAAAAAAAAAAAAAAAGCAGAGGAAGAGAGGCCAGAACTGGCAGACTCTTGCCTTCTTGAGATGTGATGCCCTCCACCATGTTATGACATAGCAAGAAGGCATTCACCACATACCAGCACTTTGATATTGGACTTCCCAACCTCCAGAACTGTAAGAGATAAGTTTCTTTTCTTTACAAATTACCTAGTCTGTGATATTCTGTTATAGCAACAGAAAAAAAAATAAACTAAGACATGAAAGGAGGGGAAATGCCTGATTACTTGGAAAATCATTCACAAGGCTTAGCCTGGTGCAAATTACATGGAAAGATATCCTGTCCCCTGAAAACTGATTTTACTGCACTATGGTAAACATAGGGTTTGTAAGCATTCATTTAATTCAACAGTCTATCTAAAGGGGCACAATATGCTATTCTAGGAAACTCTAGGGCATATCATGCAGTGATACTACATAAGAGAAATTAGGATTTCAGCTCTGTTTCTGGAACTTCTTTAACTCCTCACCAGAAACAGGATATTAACACTATCAATGGGAACTGAATATCAGACATTCTCCTGACATTTTCTGGTGCTTACTAAGACTACTGGCAAGCAAAAGTAGGCAAGTCTCAGCAGTAGGAGGTCTTTGCCTTCAATGCAGCACAACTTTGCCAGTCATTTTAGCTGGTTTTCTTACACTTTGGATACATTCTAGTGTCAGCACCATCTGGGAGAGTATTAGACATACAAAATCTCAGGCCCTACCCCAGACCAGATCTACTGAATCAGAATCTGCATGATCTTCAGGGAAATCCTGTACAATTTGAAATTTCAGAAGTGCTTCTGTGGAATACTGATTCTTCTTCTTTTTTTTTTTTTTTTAAGAAACAGGTCACAGTCACCCAGGCTGGAGTACAGTGGCATAACCATAGATCACTGCAGCCTCAGCTCCTGGGCTCAAGTGATCCTCCCATCTTAGCCTTCCTTGAGCTGGGACTAGAAGTGCATGCCACCCCCACCCAGATAATTTTGTTTATTTTTTGTACAGATGGTAGTGGCGGGGTGGGTGGAGGTTGGGGAGTCTCTCTATGTTGCTCAGGCTGGTCTCGAACTCCTGAGCTCAAGCTATCCTCCTGCCTTGACCTCCCAAAGCACTGGGATTATAGATGTAAGCCACCGCGTCGGCCTGGAATACTGATTCTCAAACTTGGCTGCACATTGGAATCACCAGGGAAGCTTCAAAAAATGCCAATGTTTGGGTTCACCTGAGGAGATTCTGTTGTAATTGGCCTGGGTTATTGCCTGGGCATTGGAATTAATAAGAGCTAACTAGGTGATGCTATTTTGCAGTTAAATTTGAGAACCACTGCTTTAAATGGCCCACTTTCTCACTAAAGTTTTCTCCTTGATCATTGTGGACACTTGTTTAAAGGACTCTTACAGTATTTGTTTGATATCTAATCTGACAGTCCAGATCAGTTCACCTTAAACTGAGAAAGACCAGGAGTATTTTATGGACCCTGGTTAGCAGAGCTGCTGACCATGATGTCGCAGCTGGGAGCTATACTCCTGCAAAAGGCCTGGGCTAATGAACAATGCCTATATGTTTACCCTAAAGACAGCTACAGGTAAATTACCACCTTCTCCCTCGTTGGCATAGGCGTAGATAGAAAAAAGAAGTTTCAGGCTGGGCGCAGTGGCTCACGCCTGTAATCCTAGCTCCTCAGGAGGCTGAGGCAGGAGAATCGCTTGAACCCAGGAGGTGGAGGTTGCAGTGAGCCGAGAGCACGCCACTGCACTCCAGCCTGGGTGACAGAGTGAGACTCTGTCTCAAAAAGCAAAAAAAGAAAAAAGGAGTTTCAAATGAGTTTTTTTCTTCCATTCCTCTGCATCATTTTCTCAGAACACAAAATTGATAGAATTCTCTGATTTGGAAACAACCACGTATTTCAGTTTTTAATTCTGTATAGAAATAGATAACTTTGCTGGCATTTTTTCCACTCAGAAAACATCCTAAAAATGCTAGAGGACATCCATTTATTTAATTTCACACCCTTCCCCAATCCTATCCTATGTTTAATAAACAATGAAAGAGTAAACCTGGGTTGCTCATGACTGCTTGGTAAAAATGAAAAATGTACAAGAAGATTGCCGTCAGTATTAAAAAGTTGGCTTGCATTTGTTCTTATATTGTACTGCCCTGTGTTGTTGATTTTATCCACGGTAAGTTAACCAAACCAAATCAGAGTCTAGGGCAGTGATTTATCTGTGGACCCTGAGCCAGCATCATCATTATCCCCTGAGAACTTGCTAGAAATGCAAATTTTATGTCTCACCCCCGGTTTTTAACAAGTCCTTTAGGTGATTCTGATGTATATTCAAGTTTGAGAAATGCTGGTTAAGAGTTCAAGGGGAAAATAACCCACCAAGTTTTGCCACCTTCTGTCTGTGACTTTGGGCAAGTATTTCCGACCTCTGTGAGCCTGTTTCCTTATCTATAAAGTAGCAGTAATAAAAGTAGTAACTAATCTGTGGAACTGCTATAAGATTTACATGTAATAATTAAAGGAAAGGAATTTATGGCATATAACTATCATTACTTGTTATTATCCATTTGTGTATTCCTTCATTCTATAAACAGTTTTCTATTGAGCACTTCACATGCCAGAATTGTCTTAGGTACCACAGATGCAAAGTGGGACAGGGCCCCATACTTACCCCTAAGAGGTTCATGATCTAATGGAAGAGTCATACAGAAAAAGCAGGGAGTTCCTAATTAGGGTGAATAAGTGCTTGGCTGGTCTTCTTTTCAGAGAGCCAAGCACCTGTGAAGAAGGGCAGGAAGAATAAAGGGTCTGTCTATGTGGTGTTTACAATTCAGATAGAGTCTGAATCTGGAAGCAGAAGTTCCAATCCCAGGTTAGTTCTTCTTGGCTGTGAGGCCCAAGGTCACTTCACTTAACCTCTCTGGGCACTGGGTTCTTAACTACAAAATGAGCAGATGGTCTGAAATAATTTCTGATATACCTCCTGCTACAGATACCTATAAGGGAGTGGAAAATTGCTTCCCTCCCCCTTCTAAGTTCTTTGGCTGGGCTACAAATTAAATTGACGTAAGACAGATTAACAGGAGAAAACCATATTTAATTATGTATGTATCTGTGAGAGTCCCACAAAGTATGAAAGTCTAAGAAGGGCTAGATGATTGAAGCTTCTATGGCATCCTGAGCTACACAAAGAAAGAAAGGCTTGGGGCTTCTTGGGGTGGTGGAGACAAGTTATGGGAGGGTGAGAAGAGGAAATACATGGTAACTAAAGATTGCCTTCTTATGTGGGTAAGGGTCTCTCTGGAGCAGCTCTCTTCCTGAGACAGATAACTTTACTGATGAAAATTTCCCAGAAGATGTAAATTTCTTTTACAAAGGTACAGCTTCTCAGAGCTACTCCTGTGTCTGCAATTTCTCAAAATAACCAGCTAATAATCAAGAGCCCAAAGAGAAATATTTTGGGGTGATGCGTCCTGAGCCCCAACATACCTAAGAGTTAAAAGACTCAAAAGAACGAAGCAGATGTTATAACCAGTTAAAAGAAATATCCAGGCCGGGCGCGGTGGCTCGTGCCTGTAATCCCAGTACTTTGGGAGGCTGAGGCAGGCGGATCACGAGGTCAGGAGATCGAGACCAGCCTGCCTAACACGGTGAAACCCCGTCTCTACTAAAAAAAAAAAAACAAAAAACAAAAACCACAAAAAATTAGCCGAACGTGGTGGCGGGTGCCTGTAGTCCCAGCTACTCAGGAGGCTGAGGCAGAAGAATGGCGTGAACCTGGG
The DNA here is from genome assembly GCF_009828535.3 of Hylobates moloch. Taxonomy (NCBI): domain Eukaryota; kingdom Metazoa; phylum Chordata; class Mammalia; order Primates; family Hylobatidae; genus Hylobates; species Hylobates moloch. The sequence goes on along the minus strand of NW_026652282.1, from coordinate 11,807,334 downwards.
AGGCAGAGCTTGCAGTGAGCCAAGATTGTGCCACTGCACTCCAGCCTGGGTGACAGAGCAAGACTCTGTTTAAAAAAAAAAAAATCCAAAAAATAGACACAGTTATAGATCAATATCAAACTAAATGTGCAAATGTAGATCATTATATAACAAAAAATTTGGACTGGCTTTTGTCCTCATCATTTCCCGGAAAGGAGCTTCTAAATCCTCGAAATTTCTCAAATGATAAAAGTGTCTCCCAAATTTGCAGCTGGCATCTGTAGAGAGGGAAGTCTTGTTGAGGACTGTGCCCTTAACCTGTGGAGTCTGCACTAACTCCAGGTGGTTAGTATCAGAACTGTATTACAGTATTGTATATAAAACCAAAACCAGCTTTTGCCTCAGTGGAAGAAGGAAGTTCATTGAACCTCCAAGAAACAAAATTTGCCTGCATATAACTAAAAATTGTTTTGCTATTGGTTATCTATAGCTTACAGAGTTGTAAAATAGCTTTCACAGAATCAGAATAAAATAATGGGGAAAGGTGAGCTATAGACAATGCATAGTTTCCCATTGAAGCACTAATTTTTCTTTACATATCTTCTTTGCATAAAGAAGAAATGGAACTTGAGAGATCATTAAATTCGTCCTTCTGCATCGAGGAGAGCCTACCTAAAACCAGCTCTGGCTGATGAGTAAATAATGGCAAAGTCCCAAATTTAAATCTTCAAAGAAGATAAACTTCATCTCCATTCACACCATATTTCAACATCACAAACTTCCCAACTAGAAAATTCTTTCAGATGTGTGACTCAGCACAACCCCGTGGACATTAATAATCATGAAATTTGTAAATAAATAACCAAAACCTTCCTGCTTAGTTCTTCAGGACTAGTCTGTCCTTCATATAAAAGATGAGCATCTCATCCACAGAACAACATTTCTTTGTCTTCCCAGTCTCCCCCACCCACCCACTCATTCTGCTTTCTGCATTTGGAGTTTGGTATTTCCATTTATGCCCCCATGTGTTTTTTTATACATTGTTTTCCTTGTTTAGTAGTCAGCTACTGCTTTGTATGTGAAATCAGAAGTTCCCATCACATGGTCACATCATGGGCATCCAAAGTCAGCATCTTCCATGTGACTTCAAATCCCATGCTAACTTGACTTACTGGCGATCCAAATATATTTAAAAAAAAAAAAAGATACTTGGGTATAAGTCCTCAGAGTCATGTGTAAATCATCCTCTAAATTTAACAAAATACCTGTAAATTATCCTCACAGTAGTGGCCCTCAGAGTGTGGTCCCTGGATCAGCATCAGCATCTCCTGGGGACTTGTTGGAGATGCAGATTCTCAGATCCCACCCTGGACCTACAGAACTCAAAACAGACCAGGTGTGTTTTAACAGGCCATCCAGGTGATTCTGATGCATGCTGAAGTGTGAGAAGCATTCGTATAGATTTTTTTTTTTTTTTTTTTTTTGACACAGTCTCGCTCTGTCGCCCAGGCTGGAGTGCAGTGGCGTGATCTCGGCTCACTGCAACCTCCTCCTCCCAGGTTCAAGCAGTACTCCTGCCTCGGCATCCTGAGTGGCTGGAATTACAAGCACCTGCCACCACATCTGGCTGATTTTTGTATTTTTAGTAGAGATAGGGTTTCACCATGTTGGCCAGGCTGGTCTTAAACTCCTGACCTCAAGAGATCCACCTGCCTTGACCTCCCAAAGTGCTAGGATTACAGGTGTGAGCCACCGCGCCCGGCCCATTTGTATAGATTTTTAATTTTACTAGAATTTGAAACACAGATAGTCAGGAAAAGCCAGTGTGTATAATGAGAAATACAATTGCTTCTCATCTCTCTGTTTCTGGCCATGACCTTGTTACACAGCTTTGCAGGCAGAATCTCTGAACTTTTTAGTTGAACCTAATAGAGAGTCATTCTGCTCCCTGATTTAGTAAACTCTTTACCCCAGGACAGACTACCCCTTATGTAGAAAATATATATATATATTCATAAAATCAATGGGAAATTTAGAAATACCAATGCTCATTCTAACCCTTATTTATAATCTGACTTCACATCATCATCTGCACATGGAAAGAGCTTCCAGTGGGCTCAGCTGGGCAAAACCATCACAGTGTCTCCTAGATGTTTAAAAGCTTGCTTCCAGAATGCTCAGCTCAAGAAAATTGGGGACCACAAGCTTTCAATCCACATGTTTGCCTGCCTTTAGCCATGGTTCTTAGGGCCCCTGCTACATACTCTTCCTCACTGTATACATCCCACTCCTCTTGCCTATACGACTCATCTTCTGGCACTTATCCCTTTCAGTAAGAGGTTGGACTTTTAATCATAGCATAAAGCATATGATTCTCTCTTATAATGTCTATTTAAATTTCTTTTCTCTTTCAAGTCTCCCTAAAGATTGCTCCCAGGGGTGGTGATTCCTCTCAGATGCTCATCTTGAAACTGAAAGTGCCCTCTGAATGGGGATGAAAAGAGTATTTTAACATGGGATAATATCTTCCACTATGATGGAAGCTGGAAATGAATGCAAGCAGATATATTCAAAATGAGGCTGTGCAATTATGCACATCAGATGAAAATGGCAGTCTGCAGGTGCCATACCACTTTGGAGGTGTGATCGCAAACACCAACTCCCTCAGGAGATGAGGTAGAGGCAGTTAGTACTTAAATTAGTTTATCTTTAATTTGCATTTGGTGTTGGCCCACTAGGAGGTAGAGGGTTGATGAGTTGAGAGTTACTGTTTTGCAGAAGAGCTACTTTCCCTTCAGCACATCTGGAGACTTGGCGTGTTCATGAACTCTGCATAGTTTACACAGGAGACTCTCTGATGCACTGTCGGTGTCTTAGCTGCATGTGTAGGGGTGATTCAGATTTGGAATATGGTATTCCAAGTAATGATGCATCTACGAACATTCTCTGTTGCACCATGTTATAGTGAGTCCTTAGTTTGAACATAAGACATTCTATGGGCCTACTTCTTGTTGACTGTTTTGTTAGGATCTTTGGTACAAAAGTCAGTTTTGCATCACTAAATCAAATATCACATTGACCAGTGGTTTTCAAACTTAGCTAAACATTAGACCCTTTAGAGACTTAAAAATCTCAAAGCCCAGATTGCACCCCAGACAATTTACATCAGGCTTTCTGGGGTTAGGGCCCAGACATTGGTATTTTTTAAAGATCTCCAGGGGATTTTAATGTGCAGCAAAATTTGAGAATCACTGGCTTGGGTGCAGGGACAAAGGGAACTTCCCCTGAGCCCTCTGGAGGTTTGATTAATTTGAGTCTATGAAAATGCGCCGACAATAGATTGACAGGAGAGAGTCTTATAAGGTTATTACATGTACAAGGGCATCACAGGAAAGTGAGATCCAATAATCCAATGAGATTTAAAGCTTATATACCCTTCTTCATAAAGGAGAGGGAAGTGGGGAATGTAGGCAATTTTAAGCGTAAGCAATTTTTAGAGGAGATGAATGGGTCCGATGAACAGACAATATCCTGAGACAGAGTTCATCTGGGTTCTGGTGGTGTCAGCTCTAGTTTTCTTTCTAGAGAGTTACTCTTCCCCATTTGATGAGATTCTAGGGAGGGGGCTCAAAACCATTGCATTCCTTCTGGAGGAACTTCCCTTAGTCAGATAAGGGACCTTCAGAGAAAGCCCCTCCCTATACTTTGGGAGAGGCAGAAGGCTGAGAAACGAAGGCAGGAAAAGTTCAGAGAAATGTTGGTTCTGAAGCTGTTTCTTTTGTTCAAAGTACTCAGTATGTCCATCAGGCATGGACATACTGTAGTCCCAGCTCTTAGGGAGGGAGAGATGGGAGGATAGCTTGAGCCTAGGAGTTGGAGACCTGCCTGGGCAATATAGTGAGACCCTGTTCTCCACACACACACACACACACAAACAATACTCAGTATGTCCAAGTGCCATACTTTGGGATATTGTTTTCTGATCTTCAACATGAGCCGTTTCATGGCAGTTGGATTGGTGGTTGTGGGCTCAAGGTAGACGAATCCATTTGTAAGGGAAAGGGGATATTATGCTGTGCACTGGTAATAAGGCTAAGTGAAAATGGTTTCCCAGCCTTACAAACAGAAAAAGTAGTCAACCAGGCATGGTGGCTCATGCCAATAATCTTATCACTTTGGGAGGCCAAGGTGGGAGGATCACTTAAGCCCAGAAGTTCAAGACCAGCCTGGGGAACATAGTGAGACCCCATCTCTATAAATTTTTTTTTTTAATTTGCTTGGCATGGTGGTACATGCCTGTAGTCCCAGTTACTTGGGAGGCTGAAGTGGGAGGATGGCTTGAGCCCAGGAGGTCGAGGCTCCAGTGAGCAGTGATTGCACCACTTTACTCTAGCCTGGACAACAGAGTGAGACCATGTCTCAAAAAATAAATAAAAATAAAAATAAATAAAGTAAGGGCGGGTGTGGTGGCTCACGCCTATAATCACAGCACTTTGGGAGGCTAAGGCGGCTGGATCACTTGAGATCAGGAGTTCAAGACCAGCCTGGCCAACATTGTGAAACCCTGTCTCTACCAAAACTACAAAAATTAGCCTGGTGTGGTGGTGGGCACCTGTAGTCCCAGCTACTTGGGAGGCTAAGGCAGGAGAATCGCTCGAACCCAGGAGGCAGAGGTTGCAGTGAGCCAAGATTGCGCCACTGCACTCCAACCTGGGTGATAAGAGTGAGACTCCATCTCTAAATTAATTAATTAAATAAAGTAGTTAGCAAAATTGAAGAGACCAAACTGGGTCTTCCCCCCTCCCCCAACCTATAAAGTGTTCTCCTCCCTATTGAAGCATTCAATCATCAGTGTGTAAGAACACAGATGATAGCTCTGTTGAAGATAATGGAGGATAAATGCCTAAACTGGTGGTTTTCAACCTTGACTGCATGTTAGAAGTACTTGGGGACCTTAAAAAATCCCTATGACCTGGCCATATCCCAGAACAATTAAATCAGAATCATTGGATGTCAGACATCAGGATGTTGAAAATCTCTCCCAGTTAATTCCAATTTGCAGGCAGGATTGAGACCCAGTGGTCTGAAACAGTGGTCCTCTAAATTCTGTATATTTAGAATCCTCTAAGAGATTTTCTGTAAGTCCTGATGCCTAAGCCACACTCCACAGCAATAAAATAGGGTACTGTTGTGGGGTGGGGGGTTGGGGGGGCGGGGACAGCATTAG